>NC_047575.1:40204135-40504135 GCF_011004845.1 Esox lucius | reverse complement strand
CTGTTTGCTTACTATCTATGTGTGTAAGGAGGCATAGATACCAGATATGATCTAACATCATATGTGGTGATCTGACATATTATACAAACACCACATATGATGGTAGATCACCACATAATATGCAAACACCCCATATGTTAGATCAAATATGATGCAAAGACCACATATGTTAGATCACCACATGATGCTAACACCACACATGTTAGATCATTGGACCCGTATCTAAATTTATCTAAAGTATCTACCATACACAACGAGCCTGGGACTCGTTGTGTATGGTAAAGATCGATCACGATGGTCACTACGACTGCAGTGTCATACAGTGCTATGTATCAGGGCAAGCTGTGTCCATTGCATCTTATTTTCATTTCATTTAAGGAATAATAAAGCTTCATAGGCCAGATAATCCTTTTTCTTATTATTATTGCTTTTTAAGGGACGTGTTTGGACTTTTTCAGTTCATTAGGAATTGGATTGTACTTTTATTTGCTAGGTTTATCAACATGTAATGATTATGTATCAACATATAATGATTATTATGTGTGAAGGTGGAACTGAGATACAGTGGGGAGAACAAATATTTGATACACAGCTGATTTTGCAGGTTTTCCTACATACAAAGTATGTAGAGGTCTGTAATTTGTATCATAGGTACACTTCAACTGTGAGAGACGGAATCAGAAAATCACAATTATTTTGCATTTTATTGCATGGCATAAGTATTTGATCACCTTCCAACTAGTCAGAATTCCGTCTCTCACAGAACTGTTAGTTTTTCTTTAAGAAGGCCTCCTGTTCTCCACTCATTACCTGTATTAACTGCACCTGTTTGAACTCATTACCTGTATAAAAGAAACCTGTCCACACACTCAATCAAACAGACTCCAACCTCTCCACAATGGCCAAGACCAGAGAGCTGTGTAAGGACATCAGGGATAAAATTGTAGACCTGTACAAGGCTGGAATGGGCTACAGGACAATAGGTAAGCAGCTTAGTGAGAAGGCAACAACTGTTGGCGCAATTATTAGAAAATGGAAGAAGTTCAAGATGACGGTCAATCTCCCTCGGTCTGGGGCTCCATGCAAGATCTCACCTCGTGGGGCATCAATGATCATGAGAAAGTTGAAGGATCAGCCCAGAACTACATGGCAGGACCTGGTCAATGACCTGAAGAGAGCTGGGACCACAGTCTCAAAGAAAACCATTAGTAAAACACTATGCCGTCATGGATTAAAATCCTGCAGTGCACACAAGGTCCCCCTGCTCAAGCCATCGCATGTCCAGGCCCGTCTGAAGTTTGCCAAAGACCATCTGGATGATCCAGAGGAGGAATGGGAGAAGATCATGTGGTCTGATGAGACAAAAATAGAGCTTTTTTGGTCTAAACTCCACTCGCCGTGTTTGGAGGAAGAAGGATGAGTACAACCCCAAGAACACCATCCCAACCGTGAAGCATGGAGGTGGAAACATCATTCTTTGGGGATGCTTTTCTGCAAAGGGGACAGGATGACTGCACCGTATTGAGGGGAGGATGGATGGGGCCATGTATCGCGAGATCTTGGCCAACAACCTCCTTCCCTCAGTAAGAGCATTGAAGATGGGTCGTGGCTGGGTCTTCCAGCATGACCACGACCCGAAACACACAGCCAGGGCAACTAAGGAGTGGCTCCGTAAGAAGCATATCAAGGTCCTGGAGTAGCCTAGCCAGTCTCCAGACCTGAACCCAATAGAAAATCTTTGGAGGGAGCTGAAAGTCTGTATTGCCCAGCGACAGCACCGATGTCCTGATGGATCTGGAGAAGGTCTGTATGGAGGAGTGGGACAAAATCCCTGCTGCAGTGTGTGCATGACTGTGGAACGTTTCACTGAGATGATGAGAAGAAGCCAGGTTGTATCCTTCCCCCACCCAACTCTGTCCTCACAGGAATGTGGGCCTTTTAGTATGGCCACAACAGCGGCGGTAGGTTACAAGTCTCTGGAAGATGGGGATGTGATGACGATATGAAGGTGTTACGGATGTTTTGAAGTAGGCAATGGGAAAAGGAGAATGGAAGAATGGAATTACCATAGGAAGAAAATTACCAAGAAACTAAGCTAGATTCGGCACAGAGTTCCAAAGAGGGTAAAACCAAGAACAAGAAGGGGGAATTGGATGCGAGTGAGGCCATGACCAGCAGGGGACCCAACATGGCTTCTAGCTGGGTCTCTGGCCCAGGAAGTCAGCACTACTTCTCAATGACAGATGCCACTTTTCCTTGAAGCTCTATACCTTGGCAGAGTTTTTGGTCATTTATGGGCAATGGAAAACATGCAACACTGAACACATGGTAATACTACTTAAGCTTACTTGGACACCCCTATGAATCCCAATGACGGCTGAGTGCAACAGCTGACAGCTAGTATTGATGCCTTGGTTTATCACTGTGCTGTCCATGAAACCTGTGACTCCCCATGTAGTACATTGATTCTTCCGGTGAGGAAACTTTTAAAAAGTATTGTTGTAATTTTTTTAAAGATAAAGAAATCGAGGGTTTGAGATGCCATCTGGTGTCCACATCTGGTGAGGCTCGCCATGTTTTTTCCCCTTTCCCTGTTTTTCAATCTGAAACCCTTTAACCCTCCATAGGGCTGCTTATTGATACAGAATGTTCACACTTTATGTTTCCCCTGAATTAATGTCTGCAAGACTGTCATTTTGTTTTCATTGTTGTTGTTTGACGGTACACTGATTGTCTCAATCACTATATCTCTTGTCGTTTTCACTGAGATCCCTATTGACGACATTGACTATTTCTATGATGGTTCAGATTCCTGTGCTGTTTCTGACCATTCCAATTTTGCGTATGCGGTTGTTGTTGCTCATGCCTTGGTGGAGAGCACGCATCTGCTCTCCGCTTATTGCACAAGCAGTTGAGTTGTTTGCTTTTACCTGAGCTTGTATTGGATAAGTAAGATTTTGACAGCCTGTGGAAGCACCTTGGCTTCCTTCCTTTTACTGGTGAATCTATTCACCACTCCGTGTTTCTTCCTTCGATTCCATCCTCTTTACACAGCCGATTCCTGTTATGGGGTATTTGGCTCACACCCCTTTTTGCTGACTGTGTCTTCTCTTATTGATGCCCCTGGTGTGTGGCTGGCTGGGGATTTGTGCTCAGACATACTGTGGTCCTGTTTAGTTTTTTCTGGCTTACATGACACACGGCAGGAAGGACCCGTGTGTCAAAAGGAGGGATGGTTGACAATGTTTTTTACAGAGAATGTTTGTAAAAGATATCTGATCTGTGAAAATATTCAACCAATATTGTTGTTTATCTCTCCCTCTCATGACTTTGTGACTTGACAACCTTTTGAGAATGACTAACACACCTTTTTCCTGGAAGAGGTTGACGTGCCAGTGAAAGAATGAGGACAAGTGTGAATACTGTAAAAGTCTTAATAATGTTCTGAAAGTTCTGTTCCCAAGAGTCAAAGCCACTCTAGCAGCGCTTCAACACGCAGGCAACCACAGGATTGAGCAAGGTGGCTTTGTGGTGGTGAAGGATTTATGCAGGAAGTGCTGGAAAGATCCAAGATGGAAAGGATCATACTTAGTGCTCCTGACAACTTCCGCTGCAGTAAAAGTGGCTGAAAGCGATACATGGATTCATGCCAGTCACTGACGCATAGTTGCAGAACCTGAAGGAAACTAAGTGCGTACAGCAGGGCAAGGAAAAGCGTCCACATTTTATTGATGGCACTGTTTCTTAGTCACTGGATAGACCGAGCATACTCAAGTAATGCTAAGTAGTGATATCTCCACTGTCCAACAGCAGGACGTGATTAACCACGTTTCTAATAACAGCCACCTGGACAAATGGTGGGTATGGACTAATTATTGTTCAAAGACAAAGAAGGGACACTGATCACATTTGCTGATTATAGACCAAACGAGAAGCCCAGACATGCTAGAAATTTTAGGTAGTCCTTTTGTAATTATACTGAATTTAAAATATGCTAATGAATCATGTTATGTACAGTATGTGTAGTGGTTCCCCGTTCTGTCAAATCCCCCTGTCATCTCACACCTGTTACAATAGGAAATTATACTTGTTTTTCTAGTAGTCTTGTCGTTTGACATTCAATTTAATAATTTGATAACTTGTCAAGTAGATATGAACATTACTAGACATTCACAGAATAATCCTTGGTGACATAATTGGTTTTCGGTTTGATACGGTAGGTATCCGTTATCACAGTAGAACCCACTAGTAATGCTAAATGCTAATCTGTTTCAGTATCACCAATGGTAGCATAAGCATCGGTATTACCCAGGAATGTTTCCCCTGAAACCTCTATCTTTGTTGGTGGCACCTACTTTGTATGGTCTTTATTGGTTGTATGGTTCGATGGTGTTTACGTACCTCCCTAAGGGGTGGCTAGGATGTTGTGATTTTACCTGCAATAGCTCCACCTGGTGTCAGTGAGCGTGCACATCGTGACTTGGCTAAACCAAACACTGTGCCCCTTATCAGAGGCGTATTACTGCTGGGGAGAAGCTTGCAGTTATTGTTTCTCCATGGGATGATGCCAGTCTAGTTTTCGCCTTGTAGATAAAGTAGGTTATGAATTGGAAATCGTAGTTAACCTAAGGTTTGAACCATTGGTCAAAGTATTAAAGTCGATTGTTAGGTTTCTATGCAGAATTATTTAGCGTTAGATTACATTTTGGCAAATAAAGGGGTGTGTCTGTACTTGCAAGGTGAGCATTGGGGCACTTTCGTCTGTTCCAAAGATTCTTTTTTTGCATTGCATCATCTTCCGCTTATCCGGGGCCGGGTCGCGGGGGCAGCAGTCTAAGCAGGGATGCCCAGACTTCCCTCTCCCCAGACACTTCCTCCAGCTCTTCCGGGGGGACACCGAGGCGTTCCCAGGCCAGCCGGAAGACATAGTCCCTCCAGCGAGTCCTAGGTCTTCCCCGGGGTCTCTTCCCGGTGGGACGGGACCGGAACACCTTCCCAGGAAGGTGTTCCGGAGGCATCCGAAACAGATGCCCAAGCCACCTCAGCTGACCCCTCTCGATGTGGAGGAGCAGCGGCTCTACTCTGAGCTCCTCCCGGGTGACCGAGCTTCTCACCCTATCTCTAAGGGATCGCCCAGCCACCCTGCGGAGAAAGCTCATTTCGGCCCCCTGTATCCGGGATCTTGTCCTTTCGGTCATGACCCAAAGCTCATGACCATAGGTGAGAGTAGGAACGTAGATTGACCGGTAAATCGAGAGCTTCGCCTTGCGGCTCAGCTCTTTCTTCACCACGACAGACCGATACATCGACCGCATTACTGCAGAAGCTGCACCGATCCGTCTGTCAATCTCCCGTTCCATCCTTCCCTCACTCGTGAACAGGACCCCTAGATACTTAAACTCCTCCACTTGAGGCAGGCACTCTCCACCAACCTGAAGTGGGCAAGCCACCCTTTTCCGACTGAGAACCATGGCCTCGGATTTGGAGGTACTGATTTTCATCCCCACCGCTTCACACTCGGCTGCAAACCGTCCAAGTGCATGCTGAAGGTCCTGGCTTGAAGGGGCCAACACGACAACATCATCCGCAAAGAGCAGAGACGAAATCGTGTGGTCCCCAAACCTGACACCCTCCGGCCCCTGGCTGCGCCTAGAAATTCTGTCCATAAAAATTACAAACAGAACCGGTGACAAAGGGCAGCCCTGCCGGAGTCCAACATGCACAGGGAACAAGTCTGACTTACTGCCGGCAATGCGGACCAAGCTCCTGCTTCGGTCGTACAGGGACCTGACAGCCCTTAGCAAAGGACCCAGGACCCCATATTCCCGAAGCACCCTCCACAGGATGCCGCGAGGGACACAGTCGAATGCCTTCTCCAAATCCACAAAACACATGTGGACTGGTTGGGCAAACTCCCATGAACCCTCCATCACCCTGTAGAGGGTATAGAGCTGGTCCAGTGTTCCACGGCCTGGACGAAAACCACACTGTTCCTCCTGAATCCGAGGTTCTACTATCGGCCGTATTCTCCTCTCCAGAACCCTGGCATAGACTTTCCCGGGGAGGCTGAGAAGTGTGATTCCCCTATAGTTGGAACACACCCTCCGGTCCCCCTTCTTAAAAAGAGGGACCACCACCCCGGTCTGCCATCCCAGAGGCACTGTCCCTGACTGCCACGCGATGTTGCACAGGCGTGTCAGCCAAGACAGCCCCACAACATCCAGAGACTTGAGGTACTCAGGGCGGATCTCATCCACCCCCGGTGCCTTGCCACCGAGGAGTTTCTTAACCACCTCGGTGACTTCAGCCCGGGTGATGGACGAGTCCACCTCTGAGCCCTCATCCTCTGCTTCCTCAATGGAAGACGTGACGGCGGGATTGAGGAGATCCTCGAAGTACTCCTTCCACCGCCCGACGACATCCCCAGTTGAGGTCAACAGCTGCCCACCTCTACTGTAAACAGCGTTGGTAGGGCACTGTTTCCCTCTCCTGAGGCGCCGGATGGTTTGCCAGAATCTCTTCGAGGCCAGCCGATAGTCCTTCTCCATGGCCTCACCGAACTCCTCCCAGGCCCGAGTTTTTGCCTCCACAACCACCCGGGCTGCAGTCCGCTTGGCCTGTCGGTACCCGTCAGCTGCCTCTGGAGTCCCACAAGCCAACCAGGCCTGATAGGACTCCTTCTTCAGCTTGACAGCATCCCTTACTTCCGGTGTCCACCACCGGGTTCGGGGATTGCCGCCTCGACAGGCACCGGAGACCTTACGGCCACAGCTCCGAGCGGCCGCTTCAACAATGGCGGTGGAGAACATGGTCCACTCGGACTCAATATCTCCAGCCTCCCTCGGGATCCAGTCAAAGCTCTGCCGGAGGTGGGAGTTAAAGATCTCTCTGACAGGAGACTCGGCCAGACGTTCCCAGCAGACCCTTACAGTACGCTTGGGCCTGCCGAGTCTGTCCAGCTTCCTCCCCCGCCATCGGATCCAACTCACAACCAGGTGGTGATCAGTTGACAGCTCCGCCCCTCTCTTCACCCGAGTGTCCAAGACATACGGCCGCAGGTCAGATGAAATGACAACAAAGTCGATCATCGACCTGCGGCCTAGGGTGTCCTGGTGCCACGTGCACTGATGGACACCCTTATGCTTGAACATGGTGTTCGTTATGGACAAACTGTGACTAGCACAGAAGTCCAATAACTGAACACCGCTCGGGTTCAGATCAGGGGGGCCGTTCCTCCCAATCACGCCCCTCCAGGTGTCACTGTCGTTGCCCACGTGGGCGTTGAAGTCCCCCAGTAGAACGATAGAGTCCCCAGTCGGAGCACTTTCCAGCACCCCTCCCAGAGACTCCAAGAAGGTCGGGTACTCTGCACTGCCGTTCGGCCCGTAGGCACAAACAACAGTGAGAGACCTATCCCCGACCCGTAGGCGCAGGGAAACGACCCTCTCGTTCACCGGGGTAAACTCCAACACATGGCGGCAGAGCTGGGGAGCTATAAGCAAACCCACACCAGCCCGCCGCCTCTCACCATGGGCAACTCCAGAGTGGTGAAGAGTCCATCCTCTCTCAAGGAGTGTGGTTCCAGAGCCCAAGCCGTGCATAGAGGTGATCCCGACTACCTCTAGTCAGAACCTCTCAACCTCACGCACCATCTCAGGCTCCTTCCCCGCCAGCGAGGTGACATTCCACGTCCCTAGAGCTAGTTTCCGTGTCCGGGGATCGGGTTGTCTAGGCCCCCGCCTTCGACTGCCGCCCGATCCTCTCTGCACCGGCCCCTTATGGTCCCTCCTGTGGGTGGTGAGCCCACGGGAGGGCGGCCCCATGTCGCTCGTTCGGGCTGGGCCCGGCCGGGCCCCATGGGGAAAGGCCCGGCCACCAGGCGCTCGCGAACGAGCCCCAACCCCGGGCCTGGCTCCAGGGTGGGGCCCCGGCTGCGCCATGCCGGGCGACGTCACAGGACACACAATTTTTTTCTTCATTAAGGGGTTTTTGAACCGCTCTTAGTCTGACCCGTCGCCTAGGACCTGTTTGCCTTGGGAGACCCTACCAGGGGCATATAGCCCCAGACAACATAGCTCCTAGGGTCACTCGGGTACTCAAACCCCTCCACCACGTTAAGGTGGCAGTTCAAGGAGAGGAACTTTCGTCTGTTCCAAAGATTCTAATGTCACAAATATTATTAGTCGTTTGAAGGGTTCACAAGATAAAGTCATAGTGAAATCTCATCCAATATTTTTTTTTTTTTAAATGTAGTTTGGTCCATTTGGATTGATGTCATTTACTTTGTTACTCTGGATAATTGTTTCTTGTTTTGTGTTTGAATGACTGCAAGTATTTTTGTCCGATCCATTCCTGTTGGTGATGTGAAATTATAGATGTATCTATAATTGTGTAATTGTTGATAATGCTGGACAGGTGGAAGGAAACGTGACTATTTCAAATTCTGTTATTTAGAATTTGAAAAGCGATTTCAGTAGGTTATCTCATCAGCGGTTGCTCTGGATACAGCATGTCAGATTGTGTAGGCCAGTATCTACTTGTAGTCTGCCTGCTGCATTATGGCCTCTAAAACATTTTGGAAGGGGTGCCGGAATACGTTATTATGAATGTTAAATCCGATTCTAACGGGAAGTGAAGAACGCGACTTGAGTTGTGTGTTTGGTCCAGTCTACGCAACCTGGCCAAACTCCCTATGTTTAACACCTGCGTCTGTATTTTATGGGCAACTAAAAAACATTGCTATGGGGATATCTTTATCTTTATGGACGTTTACAAACGACTCTAACTTGTAAAGGATTACGTCTACTATTGAGCTATAGAACGGTTCCCACAGCTGGGCACAACCAAGACACAAACACTTCTCCGGTCTTCCACTTGATCATGCGGTTGCCGTGATAAGAGCAACTGAAAAATCCCACATGCAAACAAAATAGATTCTCTGGTTAATGAGTTCTCAAAGCCACCCAAATGTGTATCCATAACGGACAAGGAAACAATGGAACTCATTCCGGTGCTACTTGATTGACAGCGCTCATGGGATAGTTTGTACTCAAGTGGCCAATCACAGTGTTACAAGCATAAACCACTGCAGTCTAATGAGGACAGCTCTATCAAATGGGTTAGGTCCCGCCCCGTTGCATTGGACGATGTACAACTTCACACCATCCAAATGAAATGTTGTACATGGGCACATGGTGGTCATAAAGGGATGGACATGGTCAGAAACAATGCTCAGGTAGGCCGTGTCATTTAAACGATGCCCAATTGGCACTAAGTGTGCCAAGAAAACATCCCCCACACCATTACACCACCAGCCTGCACAGTGGTAACAAGGCATGATGGATCCATGTTCTCATTCTGTTTACGCCAAATTCTGACTCTACCATCTGAATGTCTCAACAGAAATCGAGACTCATCAGACCAGGCAACATTCTTCCAGTTTTCAACTGTCCAATTTTGGTGAGCTTGTGCAAATTGTAGCCTATTTTTCCTATTTGTAGTGGAGATGAGTGGTACCCGGTGGGGTCATCTGCTGTTGTAGCCCATCCGCCTCAAGGTTGTGCGTGTTGTGGCTTCACAAATGCTTTGCTGCATACCTTGGTTGTAACGAGTGGTTATTTCAGTCAAAGTTGCTCTTCTATCAGCTTGAATCAGTAGGCCTATTCTCCTCTGACCTCTACAATCAACAAGGCATTTTCGCCCACAGGACTGCCGCCTACTGGATGTTTTTCCCTTTTCACACCATTCTATGTAAACCCTAGAAATGGTTGTGCGTGTAACTGAATCCCAGTAACTGAGCAGATTGTGAAATACTCAGACCGGCCCGTTTGGCACCAACAACTATGCCACGCTCAAAATTGCTTAAATCACCTTTCTTTCCCATTCTGACATTCGGTTTGGAGTTCAGGAGATTGTCTTGACCAGGACCACACCCCTAAATGCATTGAAGCAACTGCCATGTGATTGGTTGATTAGATAATTGCATTAATGAGAAATTGAACAGGTGTTCCTAATAATCCTTTAGGTGAGTGTATAGTTTCTAGAAGGTTACACAATTAGAGAAAGATATTGAGACAACACTGACCACTGACCAACAGTAGCAACCAGGCAATAGATGTTAACGAATTACGAAAACTTATTTTGGCAACCCTGCATGCTTGTGTTCCCTGCATAAATTTTGAAACAAACACAACCTACCAGTAGCCCAGCTCACAGAGATTTCAGTATCTCATTAGCCACTCTGGATTAGGCTTGTGAGATTGCTTATGTCTATGCGTAGTCTGCCTGATACATTCAGGCCTATTCAGTTTTTGAATGGGTGTTGGAAGTAACGTTTTGTTATGATTGTTAAATCCGATTATAACAGTGAAGCGGAAAACAGTACTTGAGTTGTATCTGTTTTGTCCAGCCTGTCTGGACCTGGTCCCTATGTTTAACACCTTGCATCTATGTATTCTTTCGGCAACTAAATAACATTGCTACAGTGAAATCATACCTTGTAAAGGCTTACGCCTACTATTGAGCTATTGATCGGTGCTGGCAGCCTGGCACAAACAAGACACACCCACTTTACCAGTCCTCCACCTGATTACGCACTTGCAACAATGAAAGTAGCCACATGCTATCAACATAAATTCTCTGGGTAAATAGTTCTCAAAACCAACCCAATTCTGTAATCTATAACGACAAGGGTGCACTGAAACTCGTTCGTGTGCTACATGACTGACAGCCTCATCTAATGGTTGCTTCTCAAGTGTCCAATCACAGTGTTCCAAGCATAAAACACACAGTCCAATGTGGACAGCTCTATCAAATGGGTGAGGTCCCGCCCAATTGCATTTGGATGACACAAAACTTCACACCATCCAAATGAAATGTCTATTTAATTTGGACGATGCATAAGTGTACACAATGCAAATGTATTATGTATTTATTTATTTATATATTTATGTATTTAATTATTTATTTATTAATTTATTTATTTATTTCATATTATGGCACATTTAGTCCTCCATATACACAGAAACTAACCGTTCACATTCACATTTTAATTGCCATTTTCACCTGTGTGTGTCACCTTGTGTGTCTGTAACAAGGCCAAACATTCAAGGGTATGTAAACCTTTGATCAGGGCCATTTGGGTGATTTCTGTTATCATTATGATTTAAAAAGGAGCCAAACAACTATGTGACAATAAATAGCTTCATATTATCACAATCCTTAAATATATATTTTTTTTTTTTGCATGATCAGTCATATTTTCAAAATCAATGCCAAATGTCACAATCTCTGCCAGGGTATGCAAACTTATGAGCACAAATGCACATCTGCGAAGGCCTGCCCGCCCTCAGGGGTTGTTCTCCAGGTGGGAGGGGGTCCGTGGTGGGCAGCAGAGTAGGTTTGTACTGTATATTGGGGGGTCAGGGTCACAGAAAATATTCAAACCTGAGAAGAAGTAAACACACAGGGAACACATGCAAACACTGACAATACTCGACAAAGACTAGGGAAACAGAGGAAACTAAATACACAGGTTGATTGGGGAAAAGAGTCCAGGTGTGTGTAATGGGCATGACGAGAGTCCAGGATTGGCTGAAAAAAGGGCATTTGGTCGGTGGCAGCTAGAAGCATTACTGACCTATCATTAAACAAATAAGTAATGTCCTTTAGTATCGTTAGAAAATCGTTAGAAAATCATAAAATAATTATATAACAAAATCACTAATAATAAAACCAGTATATATTAAATACAAAATAGTAACTGTATCACTGTCTCACTGAAGCCCAGACAGATTCATGCACCAGAGACCAATGGATATTTTAGGTGTTTCCTCTTGTCATCAGGCTGTCATGAGGCAGATCAGATTTTTTTTTTATTTAAACACATTACCACAATATTTTCCATAATCATATTCAACATTATTATAGGCAAGAGCAGTTGTGAGTTGGTAGTTGTTTTCAGTTACCTTGATTCTCTTGAAAATGTTTCTTATTTTCCATTAAAAACAGAACCATACGGGGAGTTCAATGAAAGGTCCCCACAGGCCAAACATGACATAGCTACAATTGGAAGTACACCCCTTCATGCACGTGTAAATTTACAAGTGTTTTTATTTCAGTATATGTAGATAACCCACAATTGTGCAGAGAGTATCATGTGTGGACATATAAAAGTCCATGCTTTAACATGAGTATGGCTCATGCAAGCAACTAAGACAGCTAAATGAGTTACGGAAGGGATTGTCACCCAAAAAACTGGGTGATCCTACAGCATAAAATGTCCCTTTAACATACATGTAACACCATGACAACAATAAGGACAATGGTCACACTCATGTTTATCTTAAGGTTTCGGGTGCAGATATACAGGTATTATATTTCTACAAGCCTGTCTAAGTTTAGACATCCTGACTCCATACACAATAAGGATTAAAAAGTGGCTGGCAAATCCCAAAATACACTGATAATATAGTCTTAACTTCAATTGGAACATTATTCATTGGCCTGTCAAATCTACTCTGGATCACAGTTAAGAAACAACCAAAGGTGAAGTTGAGAAGTGAGGCCAAATGAGGAGTACAGGTGCTCAAAGCTTTCTTTCTGGTCGCAATGGAAGATTTCAAACAAATAGTCAGAATCGCAGTATAACAGAAAACAATTGTAAAAAACAAGACCGCAACTATAAAATAATAACTTAAGAGGCCATAGATGTTATTTACTGCTGCATCAGAGGCTGAACAGGCGAGTTTCACTACAAGGTAGTTATCACAAAACAATTTGTCTATAACATTCCCACAGAATTCCAAACGAACAGTTAAAGACACATTTATAAACATATGTAAAAACATACACAACCATATTAGAAAGACTAAAACACACACATTCTTGGGTGTCATAAGGATGGTATACTGTAGTGGATAACATATAGCTAGGTACCTGTCATAGGACATAACAGCTACATTAACAAATTCAATATTTGCATATGAATATATACAAAAGATCTGTAGAAAACAGTGCACAGTAGAAACTGAATGGTCATCTGAAATCAAATTAGTCATGAGAGCAGGAAACAAAGCAATGCTTCCAAACAAGTCATTTACAAACAAACTACACAGAAACAGATACATGGGTTTGTGAAGGCTTCTCTCCAAACAAATAACCACAACAAACAACGTGTTGGAAAACAATATAGATATATATAACATAGTTATTATAATGAAATACAAGTACTTTAACTCTCCAATGTTGCTATATCCAGTTAGTATAAATGAACTGTATTGGGATGAGTTCATTATTCTCCTAATAGGACCTATTTGAAATGTGTAGATATAGTTCACTACAGTTTTTTCCGGTAAGACTTTCAGCCTCTATGATTGATATTATTGATTAATTTAAAGGCTATTATATAATCAATACTTACTACATGATTCCAACAATAGTACTTTTCAGTGTGGTTATGAAAATCAGTTACCTGTGAATGTAATGGACTATAGTACAAAATACAGCAAACATTACATAAAAGCACAAATATTGGATCCCTGGTGTATTCAAATATTAATCTTATTTTTAATTACAAATATAATTGATTCAGCCAGTCTTCACCAGTCTGTGTTATACTATCACACTCACAAACACTCCAGTCACAGTGTTTCACTCCAACAAGATGCTGGAAGTGTAGAGTTGTGTTGTGGCAATAGTAGCTTGCATGTAGAACTCACAATTCGTTACTGGCTTAATAAAATTTACAAAAATAAATGAAAAAGACAATGGATTTAGGTCAAAAACATTGTGTAAGTTGTAGTTACAGCTGGACAGTATGTTCTGTTGTTTGCCTCTCTGTTTGCTCTAAACTAAAGAGACATCACCAACCTTTTATACCTTTTAAAGGAAGAGAGAATTATACAGCAGAGTGTTTACTGACTGACTGTACAGGTTGCACAAACCCCCCCAGCCCTCCCACCCCCAGCACTTCCCCTGCATCACCTGGGGCAATTCTGAAATGTTTTTCAACAATCTCAGTGAACAGCAACAAGCAGAGATTAGCTCTTTTATTTTAAGTGCTTCCTTTAGCCTAAACCAGAGGTTATTCTAGATTGCAATCCTACGGACCGGATCCACATTATAATAATAATAAAAACAAATTTTAATGAATTAATGTATTACATATATTTTATAGTAAAACTTTGAAGAAAGTGAAAGATAATAAAATACAGTTTGAAGTCTTTCTGGATATGTCACTACAAACTTGTGCACTTGTACTTTGTTTCTGCAGATCCTCTCAAGTTCTGTCAGGTTGGACATGAAACGTTGCTGTACAGCCATTTTCAGGTCTATCCAGAGATGTTCCGCAATGTTCACGTTTGAGCTCTGGTTGGACCACTCAAGGACATTCACAGACTTATCTGGAAGCCACACCTGCATTGCTTTGGCTGTGTGCTTTGAGTCATTGCTAAGTTGAAAGGTGAACAGTTGCCCCAGTCTGAGGTCAAGTTCTCAAGGATCTGTTTTTTCTGCTTGTGTCCATTCATTTTTCCCTCAATCCTGACTCATCTCCCAGTCCCTGCTGCTGAAGAACACCCCCACAGCATTATGCTGCCACTGCAATGCTTTACCATAGGAACGTTATTAGCCAGGTGAGGAGCAGCGCCTGGTTTCTTCCAGATGTTACACTTGACATTCAGGCCAAAGAGTTTAATTTTGGTTTATCAGCTTAGAGAATCTGAGGATCGACTTCTGTCTGGCCAATCTATTGTTAGAAATTGTCTTCTTTTGATCCATGAACCCCAGAAATCCAGTGGTGGACTTCTTTAAAAGCATCAGTAGCAGTAATGTTGATCTTCTTTAGGTGTTACATGCTCTCCAATAATTAAAAGATTAACACAGTTTTGGCCAGAAGAGGTGGCCAATGATTATATAGCCAAGCCCTACACATTCTATACATCCACCAATGAGAAATGTGTATCCCACATTCCATCCTTGTATGGTCTTGTAGTGTCCATGGGTCTATCCCATTTTATGACACACACACACATATACATACATATGATATATTGGAGATCCTAGCCTTGGTTTGTTGTGTTTCAGTGGGTACTTCCAAGCATTTTGATACAAGCTTTCTTGCCCATAGTCTTACACTATCATGAATACCTGATGGGTTGGGTGCTACAGAGATGGTTATCCTTCTGGAAGATTCTCCCATCTTCACATGGGAACTCAACAGCTCTTTTACAAAATTTTAAGTACTTAACATGCTTATAATCCCCTGCCTTACCAGTTTCAACAAACATACTTCACAGACAGAATCTAAAGGTATAGAAAAGGATAAGGAGGACAGTTTTACTACTGAATGCCTATACAATTGTTATTTGTTGAACACAGTTATTCTAGCAAACATTCCAATTAGAAACACAGAGAACTGGCGCAATTTTGAGAGATTATGTAGTTTAAGAAATACTGGAGAATGACTGAGTGATTAATTCAATTGTATCATTCTGTGTCGTTCATTCAAACTCCTGGCAGTAGAGTTCTATAATATCACCGGCAGTCGCAGGATGCATACAGAATCCACCAGCTCAGGCACCCACCAGCTCAGCTCAGTGTATCGACCAACAACTTTGCCCTACGTGCACAGAGAAAAAATAGCTCAATATGAAGGCAGCTTTCAAGAACAATACAGGTTTAGGACTGATAATTGGACATAGGATGTGTTAATTTATCACATTATTGATTATGTTGAGTATGTCACGGTTGAGGAGAGGCAGGACACGAGGAGCAGAACTAAGGTTCAGTCCTTTATTCGTTCACTTCCAAACAACAAATAAAGGCGTGCAAACTAGAGGTCCACCGATTAATTATTTGTCCGATTAATTGGTGCCGATGGGATGTTTTACAAACTATTGCTATCAGCAGAACATGGTGCCGATAGTGGCCAATGGCTGCGCAGCCTCTACCGGTCACTTGCGACTTACATCCCCTTGCGATGGGCGGGAGGCTCCATACAAGAAGTCAAGGTAATGTCACTGTGTACGGTACCTGAGATTATTTATATTTAAATGAAAGTAAACATACACTCACCTAAAGGATTATTAGGAACACCATACTAATACTGTGTTTGACCCCCTTTCGCCTTCAGAACTGCCTTAATTCTACGTGGCATTGATTCAACAAGGCGCTGAAAGCATTCTTTGGAAATGTTGGCCCATATTGATAGGATAGCAGATTGCAGTTTATGGAGATTTGTGGGATGCACATCCAGGGCACGAAGCTCCCGTTCCACCACATCCCAAAGATGCTCTATTGGGTTGAGATCTGGTGACTGTGGGGTCTATTTCAGTACAGTGAACTCATTGTCATGTTCAAGAAACCAATTTGAAATGATTCGAGCTTTGTGACATGGTGCATTATCCTGCTGGAAGTAACCATCAGAGGATGGGTACATGGTGGTCATAAAGGGATGGACATGGTCAGAAACAATGCTCAGGTAGGCCATGGCATTTAAACAATGCCCAGTTGGCACTAAGGGGCCTAAAGTGTGCCAAGAAAACATCCCCCACACCATTACACCACCACCACCAGCCTGAACAGTGGTAACAAGGCATGATGGATCAATGTTCTCATTCTGTTTACGCCAAATTCTGACTCTACCATCTGAATGTCTCAACAGAAATCGAGACTCATCAGACCAGGCAACATTCTTCCAGTTTTCAACTGTCCAATTTTGGTGAGCTCGTGCAAATTGTAGCCTCTTTTTCCTATTTGTAGTGGAGATGAGTGGTACCCGGTGGGGTCTTCTGCTGTTGTAGCCCATCCGCCTCAAGGTTGTGCGTGTTGTGGCTTCACAAATGCTTTGCTGCATACCTCGGTTGTAATGAGTGGTTATTTCAGTCAAAGTTGCTCTTCTATCAGCTTGAATCAGTCGGCCCATTCTCCTCTGACCTCTAGCATCAACAAGGCATTTTCGCCCACAGGACTGCCGCATACTGGATGTTTTTCCCTTTTCACACCATTCTTTGTAAACCCTAGAAATGGTTGTGCGTGAAAATCCCAGTAACTGAGCAGATTGTGAATTACTCAGACCGGCCTATTGGGCACCAACAACCATGCCACGCTCAAAATAGCTTAAATCACCTTTCTTTCCCATTCTGACATTCAGTTTGGAGTTCAGGAGATTGTCTTGACCAGGACCACACCCCTAAATGAATTGAAGCAACTGCCATATGATTGGTTGATTAGATAATTGCATTAATGAGAAATTGAACAGGTGTTCCTAACAGAGGGGACAAGTCACACATGGTCAAGTCCAAGCAAGTCTCAAGTCTTAACCATCAAGTCTCAAGTCAAGTCTCAAGTCACAGTTCAGATAAATCAAGCAAGTCAAGTCAAGTCAAGTGTTCACCCTAAGCAAGTCAAGTCGAGTCCTTATAAGTTTCAAGTCAAGTCAAGTCACAGTACTAAAGAGATGAACACACACACACACACACTGTCCTCTGTTTCTGACGTGCGTTTGGTGCGAAGCTCGATTTCAAAATCAAATATTGTTCTCCTCCACGGTACAATTTTTTGGGGGGACGAAGCGGAGGGATCTTGAATCAGCCTGAAGGTGTTGTATTCGCTATAACAACCGCCTCGCTATACCTTATCCCGCTTATTACATGGCTACCTACCAAATAAATCTATAATTTGACACAAAATATTGATTTCAAAAGGAATTTATTGATTTAAAAACGATTGTATTGCTTCCTCTAAAGAAAATAGTCCGTTCCGTCTCTGGTTAGAATCCTGCTGCGTCCATAGCAACGCGCTGTTTTTCATGGCAACGGTCTGTTATCAAGAAATAACACACATTCTGCACTGGAATTCAGCCAATCCATGTAATAAGGGCTAATAATAACAACCTTATAAACTAATTATTGTGACTGAAAAACTGCCTAATATGTAATTACGCTGTAATTATTCTTGTCTGTATGAGGAAAAAAAAAAACTCTTCGAAATGTTTAGGTGCTAGTAATCACATCGGCGCCTCCATGTTAGCCTTTCATGCAGTAAAAATTAACTGTTATGGTGTAGGCACATTTCTTTTTAGTTTCCACACGCAGTCCACAAACACTTGAAAATGCCCACATTTAATACAAACATTATAGCCTACGTGTAATAATATACATCCCCGCTCATTTTAAGATGCCCATCAACATTGAAATTCAGGCTATGCCACTGTTATAGTCAAATTCCCTTACATTTATTTTCCAGACGTATTCAGTAATGATGATGGTCACATTTCTAACAAGAAAAAAACAAACATAATATGCAACCAAGTCCAAATTATGAAAAACAAAAGATTAATTCATTACATTAGCAACTTAATCATTATAGATCTTAGTGAAACTGAAAATAAAGAGATTACTTTCTTACCTTTCCTTGTGGTTCTTAAAATAACGAATGAAATTTGACGTTGTTGCATATTTTGCATCTGGTTCCTAATGATCCTTTAGGTGAGTGTAGATTATTAATTATTCATTAATTAGACTGAAGATAACTGTTGCTCTGCCGAAATCATGGGGTCTCTGTTTGTCTAGCAAGCGTGGTTGTTAGAATTTGGCTAGCCAGAATTTGGCTAGTCGTATGTGCCAGACTAGCACAACTACGGGCCAATGGCTATCTGATAATTTGAGGGCCACTTTTGATGAAAATGTGTGCGTGGGATTAACTCCTGTGTAACGAGGACGCGCATGGAGGACGCGCGCCACCCCTCCCGACGTGGTGTCCGGCGCACGTCATCGCCGGCCTTCTAGCCACGCCGCTCCTCCTCCCACGGCACTGTCCTGTCTTGTTATTGCACACACCTGGTGTCCATTCCCTCATTAGATCGCTTATATAAGTTCCTGTGTTTCTGGCTGTCTTTGTGTGGTATTGTTCTATGTGCGGTGTACATTTTGTATTGAGCTGTCTGCATGCTTGAGTTTTACGCGTGCCCTTCTGTTATTATATCCTTAGCGATTGAACCTACCTCCCTGCGTTGGCTCCTTATTTCACGCACCTACTACACCGATTACAGAATACCACACCTGCCGAATGGAGTCAGCAGGGAGCGACCTGATTCTGCAGCACGGGAACATGATCGCGTCCCTGGGGGAGGCCGTGACGGAGATGGTCCACGCTATGCGGCGGTTGGAGGCGAGGCTGCCATCTGAGCAGCAACCCCCGACACAAGACCCGGCTGGAGGGCCCCTGCCATCGTCTCCACCGTCGCCGAGGAGGACCATACAGCTGAGACTTCCCCAGGGATTCGGCGGGGACGCTGCCCAGTGCTCTGGGTTCCTGCTCCAGTTGGAGCTCTACTTTGCCTCCCTCAGCCCTCACCCGGGGGATAGGGAGAAGGTCTCGGCCCTTGTCTCCTGCCTGAGGGGCAAGGCGTTGGACTGGGCCAACTCCGTTTGGTCCACTAACGGGCCGGAGTTGGCCCATTACGGGGCGTTCGTCGGCCTCTTCCGGGCCGTGTTCGATCACCCGCCCGACGGCAGGGAGGTCGGCGAGCGTCTCGTGCACCTGAGGCAGGAGACAAGGAGCGTGCAGGCCTTCGCCCTGGAGTTCAGGACCCTGGCGGCGGGGTCGGGCTGGAACGACAGGGCACTTATCGATCATTTCCGGTGCCACTTATGGTCTGACGTCCGTAGGGAGCTGGAATGCCGGGACGCCATGTTGACATTCGACCAGCTTGTCGACATGGCGATCCGGCTGGACAATCTGCTAGCCACCCGCGGACGCACCGGGAATGATCAGCCCCCTCCGGTACACCCCGTCGCCGGACCTGAACCCATGGAAGTGGGAGGCGCCGCACGTAGGGAGACGGTGCGGTCTAGGGAGTGTTCCTTTTGTGGGAGGAAGGGACACTCTGCCTCCCACTGTTTCCAGCGAGAGAGGGTCGAGCGGAGGAAGCCTGACACCCCTACACTGAGTCAGGTGAGTAGACCACACACACTGTCAGGGCTCTCTGCGAAGCACATGACACTTTTGGTGGCCTTCCCTGATTTTCCTGCTAACTCTCAGTGTAAGGCGCTCGTAGACTCAGGCGCAGCTGGGAATTTTATGGACAGCGGTTACGCACAGAAACTGCGCATTCCGCTGGTTCCATTGTCTCAACCTAGGTCCATTACAGCAAACCACTAGGCACTGGTCTCGTTGAGCACATCACGGTCCCTATCACGATGACCGTACAGCACGCCCATACCGAACAGATAGAGTTTCATGTTATTCACTCTCCTGCTTTCCCTGCTTCCGTGGTTGTCGGGACACAACCCAATTATTTCCTGGTCGCAGAGAGTGTTGACAGGGTGGTCTCAGGGGTGTCAGGAGAGGTGTCTAGGTGTTTCCGTTGGTGCGACCTCGGTGGAAAGCCCAGACAGTGTCTCCGCAGTGCACATTCCCCCGGAATATGCCGATTTAGCACTGGTCTTTTCGAAGACCATGGCTAGTCGTTTGCCACCACATCGGTCCGGGGATTGTGCTATAAACCTAAAGGGAGATGCTGTGCCGCCTTATTGTCATGTGTATCCCCTGTCGCAGGCAGAAACCGCAGCGATGGAGACCTATGTGGCCGAATCCCTGCGGCAGGGGCAGATCCGCCGTTCCACCTCGCCCGCCTCCTCGAGTTTCTTTTTTGTGAGGAAGAAGGATGGGGGTTTGCGTCCGTGCATTGACTACAGGGCGTTAAACAAACTGACGATCCGGTGCTCATATCCTATCCCCCTGATTTCCCAATATATTGAGTCAATGCATGGGGCGCGCTTCTTCACGAAACTGGACCTCCGGAGTGCGTACAATTTGGTGAGAATCCGAGAGGGAGACGAGTGGAAAACCGCCTTCAGCACCACCACGGGTCACTACGAATACCTGGTGATGCCGTATGGGTTGATGAATGCCCCGGCAGTGTTTCAGTCCTTTGTGAACGATGTGTTTAGGGACATGCTGGGGCGCGGAGTTGTGGTTTACATTGACGACATCCTCGTGTATTCCGCTACGCGTGCTGAGCATGTGTCTCTCGTTCGCAGGGTGCTGAAGCGGCTGTTGGAGCATGGCTTGTACGCTAAAGCAGAGAAGTGCGCGTTCTTCCAGCGAGCCGTCTCCTTCCTCAGGTTTCGAATTTCCGCCGATGGGGTGGAAATGGAAGTTGATCGTGTGTCAGCCGTGCGTAATTGGCCCGTTCCTACCACGGTTAAGGCGGTGCAGCGGTTCATTGGGTTTGCCAATTTCTACCGTAGGTTTATACGGGGCTTCGGCAAGGTAGCAGCTCCTATCACTTCCTTATTGAAGGGTGGGCCGAGCCAGATATCCTGGACGGCCGAGGCAGACGAGGCGTTTCGCACCCTTAAGAGAATGTTCACCTCTGCCCCGGTTTTGGCTCACCCCGACCCGTCACTGCCGTTCATAGTGGAGGTGGATGCCTCTGAGGTTGGGATAGGTGCTGTGTTGTCCCAACTATCAGGTACCCCTCCTAAGCGTCGCCCCTGCGCTTTTTACTCGCGGAAGCTCAGTGAGGCAGAGCGCAACTATGGCGTCGGTGATAGGGAGCTGTTGGCTGTGTTTAGCGCCTTGACTGTTTGGAGACATTGGCTCGAAGGAGCGAGACACCCGTTTGTAGTCTGGACCGACCACCGAAACCTGGAGTATATCCGGGCGGCGAGGAGACTGAACCCTCGTCAGGCCAGGTGGGCGTTGTTTTTTACCCGGTTTGATTTCACGCTGGTCTGGCCAAGGATGTGAGAGTGTACGTGTCCTCCTGTTCGGTGTGCGCTCAGTGTAAGGCACCTAGACACCTTCCGGCGGGTAAGTTACATCCTTTGCCCGTTCCACAACGATCATGGTCTCACCTGTCCATTGACTTTTTGACTGATCTACCCCCCTCACTAGGCAACACCACGATCCTGGTTGTTGTGGACCGGTTCTCAAAGGCCTGCCGGTTCCTTCCTCTCCCTGGTCTCCCGACGGCCCTGCAGACCGCGGAGGCTCTTTTCACCCATGTCTTCCGGCACTACGGGGTGCCGGAGGACATTGTATCTGACCGGGGCCCTCAGTTCACGTCCCGGGTTTGGAAGGCCTTTATGGGCCGGTTGGGGGTCTCGGTCAGCCTCACCTCTGGGTTCCACCCCGAAGCCAATGGGCAGGTGGAGCGTGTGAACCAAGACCTGGAGAGGTTCCTGCGGTCCTATTGCCAGGACCGGCCGGGGGAGTGGTCGGAGTTCCTGCCCTGGGCAGAGTATGCTCAGAATTCACTCCGCCACTCCTCCAATTCCTTGACCCCTTTCCAGTGCGTCCTGGGTTACCAGCCGGTCTTGGCACCATGGCAGAGCCAGCCCGAGACCGGGGCTCCGGCAGTGGACGACTGGTTCCGGCGCGCCGAGGACACCTGGTCCGTAGCTCATCGGCACATCCGGCGCGCCGGGGCTCGCCAGAAGTCTGCTGCCGACCGCCGGCGCAGCGACGCCTCGGTCTACACAGTGGGCGACCGGGTCTGGCTCTCGACCCGGAACCTCCCTCTCCGCCTGCCCTGCCGGAAGCTGGGCCCGCGGTTTGTGGGGCCGTTCAAAGTCCTGAGGAGAGTGAACGAGGTAACCTACAAGTTACAACTTCCCCCTGATTACAGGATTAATGCCTCGTTCCATGTGTCTCTCCTCAGGCCGGTGGTGGCTGGTCCCCTCCAGCAGTCTGAGGTGCGGGAGGTCCCTCTGCCCCCTCTGGACATCGAGGGGGGCCCGGCGTATTCGGTCCGCTCTGTCCTCGACTCGAGGCGCCGGGGGGGGGGCCTGCAGTACCAGGTGGAGTGGGAGGGGTACGGCCCGGAGGAGCGTTGCTGGGTGCCGGCGGTGGATGTTCTTGATCCGGAGCTCCTCGCCGACTTCCATCGTCGGCGCCCTGATCGTCCTGCGCGGCGTCCTCCGGGTCGGCCCCGGGGCCGGCGGGGGCGCGCTGCCGGAGCCGCGCGTCGAGGGGGGGGTAATGTAACGAGGACGCGCATGGAGGACGCGCGCCACCCCTCCCGACGTGGTGGCCTTCTAGCCACGCTGCTCCTCCTCCCACGGCACTGTCCTGTCTTGTTATTGCACACACCTGGTGTCCATTCCCTCATTAGATCGCTTATATAAGTTCCTGTGTTTCTGGCTGTCTTTGTGTGGTATTGTTCTATGTGCGGTGTACATTTTGTATTGAGCTGTCTGCACGCTTGAGTTTTACGCGTGCCCTTCTGTTATTATATCCTTAGCGATTGAACCTACCTCCCTGCGTTGGCTCCTTATTTTCACGCACCTACTACACCGATTACATCCTGATAGTAATCTAAACAACTGGTAAAGACCCCATAGAATGGCACTGGCTGTTAATCAATTCCAAGTACGCTAAGAACGTACTTATGTCCTTGAGAAGAAGGACAGAGAACACACCTATCTGGATTGAGATGCATGGGTACTTGGCTATTGCGCAATACCCCGCCACTCTATGAGGGCTGTAACCTCCCCGTAGTCCTAAAATAGAATATGATTGTGAATATGAACAGCAGAAGGTTGTATGGAGACTATAGCCATAATCATATGATATATGACATTTGTATATGAAATTTTTTTGAAAGTGGAAATCAACTGCAATTCTAAAAAAGCTCCCCCTCTACCGGTACTGTAATTACTTAATTTTGCAAATGTTACCTGCCTCTTCACTGCCCTGAATAACGTTAGCTAGCTGATCGAAAAGTCGGAAGCAAATTTATAAATTTGCCATTTCTGAAGCAAATATTCAGCGACTACAATGCTTTCTCGTCTCAATTTTTTTTCAGATGCTGATTTACAGTTACCGTTTAATCTGTTAAATTATTACAGTTGTGGAGTTTTTCCTGCTCTCCTGACATCCTGAAATGATTTCTGGGATATCAGATGCGTTCTCGCTGTACAAGTCACCAACCCATGCATCCTCGATAAAAGAGGCGGATATAGTACACATCCGGGCATTTTAGGCGTTCTTGGTAACTTGCGTTCTTTGTATTGGTACCGTTGATAAACAATAGTGCAATCATTTTATTTTTAGACTTTTATAAGGCCTTTGACACGGTTGAGCATGAGTTTATGTTTGAATCTTTGCGCAAATTTGGTTTTGGCTCTTCCTTTATTAGAATAGTTCAGACTTTGTACAAAAATATTAACAGCAATGTATCTTTGATGAATGGTGTTTCTCTCCGGTTTACGATTACCAGGGGCATCAGACAAGGGTGTCCTTTTTCTAAATTTTTGTTTTTATTAGTTACAGAGTTTCTTAATAGTTTTTTTACTCGCTGTGTAGATGTTCAGGGTATTGTTGTAGCTGAACACACTTTTCTAATTAGTCAATTGGCGGATGACACCTGTCTGTTTTTAAAAGATGAGAAACTGGTTCCTGTTATTTTGGAAGCTTTAAAAACATTTTCTAATGCTTCAGGACTCACTGTTAATCGTTATAAAAGTGAAATTCTACCTATTCACAGTCTTGAAAAAGGTCATATAGAAGTTACTGAGGTCAAAAATTCTGTAAGATATTTAGCTATTTTAATAAGTAAATCACCCAAAGATAGAATTTCAGATAATTTTTCACAACGGGCAAACAAATTAAAGAATGTCTTCAATTGCTGGCTACAAAGAAATTTAACTATCTATGGTCTTGATCTCTAAAGCTGAAGGTATTTCTAGGACTGTTTACCCAGCTTTGTCCTTATATATCGACCCGAAAACTTGCTCATCTATCGACTCTATATTATTTACATTTTTGTGGAAAAATAAAACTGAGTATGTTAAAAGGAAGACTTTGATAAGAAATACTTTGAAGGGAGGTGTGAATGCTTTGGAGTTCAGTACTCTCAATCAGGTTTTTAAGATCGGCTGGATTAAACGCTGCCTGAATGATGATTCAAATTTGTTATGGTTTCACATACCTAAATTAATCATTGAAAAATGTGGGGGGTTAAGTTTTTTATTGTCTTGCGATTTTAAATGCAACAAACTTCCGTTCAAGGTTGCTAATTTTCACAAGCAAGCCTTGGAGGCCTCTAAGCTTGCCTTTTGCCACAATATTTCCCCTCATAGGAGTATTATATGTAACAATCAGAATGCGCTGCGTGGAAAAAATTATATCTTTATTAAGGATTGGGTTGACAAAGGTGTTATTTTTATTTTGGATCTGTTAAAGAAGGATGGCAGCTTTTATTCCTTCAATGAATTTATCAACCTTTTTGGAGTGGTTTCCTCACCTAAAGTTTATAACTGGGTTACTAATTCTATTTCTCCTAAACTTTTGCATATGGTTAGGTCATACTGTAGTTACAGAGTATCTGCTTGTGAAATGCCCCAGTTGTCTATTGGAGGTTTGGAGCTTTCCAATGTCAAATGTAACAATGTTTGGATTATATTTTTTTTTTTGGGAAAGTCAGCTGTCTTCCCATAGCTTTTTTCAAATGGAAATTAAATTATCCTTCTCTTTCTACTGTTAATATATGGTCTGGTATTAATACGTTTCTGTTACCTAACAAGTGGAAAGAGCTTCACTTTAAAATTCTACATAATTACTATCCCTGTAATTCTTTTCTTTCTAAGTTTAAATTAGAAATTTTTTTTGTAACTCTAATCTTGAAAAAATACCACGTTTGTTTTTTGAATGTGACAATTCAAGGGAGTTCTGGAGGAAGGTAGCTTGGCTTATTTTTTCTGCTTATTAAAAACTCTTTACTTTTGAAGTTGTGAATGTGATGTTTTTGTTTTGGGACTCCGGGTCAAGGGAGATGGATGACAGTTTAAAACTACATACTTTAAATGGCAAATTTCATCTTCATAAGTGTAAAGTAACTGATTCTAAGCCCAATTTATGACTTTTGATTTACAATTATTTTATGACTCACTTTGTTTATCAGCTAATAAGAAAGCTGCTAAAACCTCTTCATTGTTCAAAGAAATTATGGTTTCATTATAAATTACCTCTTGATTTTCTGAAGATTATAATTTTTATTTTTATTTAATTTTTTGTATTTCCAATGCACTTGTATTTTTTTTCATATGTAGTCTCTGTGATTGTTTTAGTAGATTATCCCGTATATACTGCCTTGCTTACTTTGAGTTTTCTGTCTTACTGTTATTTGTATTTTAATTTTATTTTGTGTGATTGATACTTGTATCCCCTGTGCTCTTTGTTCAATAAAAAAAATAAAAATAAAAAAGGATTGGAACCGTACTTGGTCCATGAAAGATGACGTCAAACGAGTTCACGAGAACACAAGTACGGACAAAAACGCGGATAGATTTTATTGGACACGAGCCTTAGCACGAGAGGGGCTACCATAAATGCGCGACAAACTTTAAATTATGTTTTCAATTTAGACTACATAAAACAATATTTTTCTCAGAAAGCAATTCTCCACTCCATGAAAAAACATTAAACGCATTATTCTGGCGATGGGGTTACGAAACGTGGGCTAAACCTTGCGGTTCCGGGAAAAACGTTGGCACAGCTGATTCTAAAGCAAGGCTAACAACTGGCATTCAAGTAGCATCGGTTTTCAGTTTATTTCTCCCCACTAAAGTTCTCTTTCGAATATATACCGCCACACTATCAGCTCCTTGTTCACGATACTAGACACACTGCGGTGAAATTAGTTTTAGAT
The DNA here is from genome assembly GCF_011004845.1 of Esox lucius. Taxonomy (NCBI): domain Eukaryota; kingdom Metazoa; phylum Chordata; class Actinopteri; order Esociformes; family Esocidae; genus Esox; species Esox lucius. Next base: position 40,477,476 of record NC_047575.1, on the reverse strand, counting down.
GGACATTTGACAGACATTCGGCTCTTCAAATCTCAGTAGCTCTTTAACGATGTAATCCAATATTGGCCTTATTGTGATTACAAAAGTGTATACAATGTTGCACAGCCCTTATTTACCCATATTTTAATCGAGCATAAAGTTAGCGAGCCATAGAGAACATAAAGTTGTGTATCAGAGCCTAAACCGAAAAGGAAGTGATCTCCGTCTGGTGCTGGTTGTGGGAGCGTTCAAAGTGTTAACAAATGCAGCCATGTTCTTCAAACTTCTAGTTTCAATAGCTCTTACAAAAAGTATACAGTAACTATTTAAAGTATATATTATTGATCAGAGGAGTGTGAGGAACAATGTACAACTTACATTTTTTATTTAATCTAGAAGTTCCAAAATGACAGTACTTCTTAATTTCTATAGTAGAAATGCCATTATTTAAAAAAATGCCTATACTTGATCGGGGAGGGTGAGGAACAGTGCACACCCTTAATTTTTTCAAAATCTGAAGTTGAAGCCAATGAAGTGCTCCGCTACAGCAGGAATAAAGGGGGAGTTGACAACCTTGTTAAGGTTTACTACTTTTTATTTTTCATTTCTCATGTACTTTTTATTCTATTTCAGATTTTTTTTATCTGCTTTTTACCAAAAAATAAGACATGTTGTTTTGTGAAAACTGCTCAGAATTTGTTAACAATATGGAGTCAATTCCAATTATTTGAATAAGAGGATGGTAGAACAAGTATTTGATACACTGCTGATTTTGCAGGTTTTTCCACTTACAAAGCATGTAGAAGTCTGTAATTTTTATCATAGGTACTCTTTTTTAAGTAATTAATTAGCATTTTATTGCATGACATAAGTATGTGATACATCAAAAAAGCAGAACTTATTATTTGGTAAAGAAACCTTTGTTTGCAATTACAGAGAACATTTCCTGTAGTTCTTGACCAGGTTTGCTCATACTGCAGCAGGGATTTTGGCCCACTCCTCCATACAGACCTTCTCCAGATCCTTTCGGGGCTGTCGCTGGGCAATACAGACTTTCAGCTCCCTCCAAAGATTTTCCATTAGGTTCTCATTAGTTGCCCTGGCTGCGTGTTTCGGGTCGTGGTCATACTGGAAGACCCAGCCACGGCCCATCTTCAATGCTCTTACTGAGGGATGAAGGTTGTAGGCCAAGATCTCGAACTGTAGTTCTGGGCTGATCCCTCACCTTCCTCATGATCATTGATGCCCCACAAGGTGAGATCTTGCATGGAGCCCCAGACCGAGGGAGATTGACTGTCATCTTGAACTTCTTAAATTTTCTAATAATTGCGCCAACAGTTGTTGCCTTCTCACCAAGATGCCAGCCTATTGTCCTGTAGCCCATGTATTTATTCATATAATAAATACAAATATATTAATATTATTTGTAGTTATTTAACAAAGTAAACAACCACATTAGAAAATTCTCGGTCAAAATGGCAAACATTTTCTAATTCAATACAAAAAAGGTCACATTCATGTTTTTTTTATGTTTTCGTATAGAGACGTACAGGAAGTATGTTTCTACAAGCCTGTCTGATTTTAGACATCCTAACTCCATACACAACAGGATTTAAAAGGGGCTGACACATCAGGAAATACACCGAAATAATTGTTTGAAGTACAGGTGGAAAGGTTTGCAAAGGCTTATCAAATCTGCTCTGGAGCAGATTTATTAGGCAGCCAAAGGAGAAGTTAAGCAGTGATGCCAGATGAGGAGTACAGGTGCTGACTGCTTTCTGTCGAGTCTCAGTGGAAGATTTCAAACAAATAGTCAAAATCTTAATATATGAGAAAATAATTGTAAATAACGGGACAGCCAAAAACAAAACAAGACCACAGAGTCCATAGATATTTTTGACAGTTATATCAGGAGCAGAACAGGCTAGTTTCACTACAAGGAAGTTGTCACAGTACACTTTTTCTATTACATTCCCACACAATTTTAAATGAATAGTTAAAGACAAAAGTATAATGTTATGAATACAAATCAACAACCATATTACACATGAAGAAATGCACACCATCTTTGGTGTCATCAGGACATTATACTGTAGTGGATAACATATAGCAAGATACCTGTCATAGGACATGACAGCTAAATTACTGAATTCAATTGCTCCATACGAATATATACAAAAAATCTGTAGATAACAGTACATAGTGGAAATTGAATGGTCATCTGAAACCAAATTAATCATTAGAGCAGGAAACAAAGCAGTGCTTCCATACAAGTCATTTACAAACAAAATACACAGAAACAGATACATGGGTTTGTGAAGTCTTCTCTCCATACATATGACCACAATAAGTAATGTGTTGGCAAACAATATAGAGATGTATAACACAGTTATTAGAATGAAAAACAAGAATTTTAGTGGTCCAGTGTCATTATATCCAGCTAGTATAAATGACAAGAATTGGGTCGAGTTAATCATTTTTCTTATAGTAACTACATCTATTAGTAGATATTTACTTCACTGGACAAGTGTCTATAAGGTAAATGACCAACATGATGACAGGGTTAACGTCCATAGGTTGAAACATTGTCACCTGGACTTAATGAACAATGAGTAGAACCTTCAGCAGTTTCCACATATGAGTGAAGTCAACACCTGATGTAGTCCAATAATATTATTATGTAAAATAACAAATTCAATTGACTTCCAGACTCACCACTCTCTAAAAGTATATCTGCTATCACTCCAATCAAAGTATGCAATCCTCTTTTTTAAATGCTGTAAAAAAAGGTCAGTTACTAAGCAGTGTAACTCCACACCAGAGACCAGAGTTCAATAAATGTATCCACCTTTCTCATGAGTGACCTCAGACTCAAAATGAAGAGTAGAGTGAAGAGAATGAACACGATTTAAGTCAAAAACAGGTAGTAAGTGTGTATCAGGTAGTAAGCATAAAACATGTAGTAATTCTTTATTAGCCTACAGTATATTCTGTGTCAGTGGTCTGTTCCCCAGTAAACTAATGTCACATCACTGAACTTTTATACCTTATGAAGGAAGAAACACACAGTGGTGTTGTTTTTCCAGATCAACTGTTCAGCAGGTCCTCCCTCGCATGTTGCCTGTCACCTGGGAATTCTTTACAGTATTATGTTTAGGTAGTCTTTGACATAGCCTGTATTTATGATTTAATCTTCATTTATATGTAATTGACATCAACAGAAATGCAATTAATCGTGTAAATACCTCAGAGCTCAGTATTTTATTATCTATTTATTTTGTAGCTTACCATTTATCTCATCGTGTTTCCAGTGCTTTAACCTGTTTAGCTTCCACTGCTTGTCTGCAGTGGGATACAAAGCGTTCTGCTGCCGCTGATATGTTTCAGGTCTCAGTAAAATAATTAATTTCTCTGAGTAGGAAATACTATTGTTCCATGTAACACAAATTTGTTTTGTGAACAAATGGTTAGCATTTCTTAGCTAGTAACTGTGAGTTAGTAACTAGATGTGATGATTTTCACGAAGCAGCTGCCAGAGAAGACATGCTGACAGACCGAGATTCTATAATAGTCATTTGCATTTGTGGACAATATGTTTAAAACCTACTCTAGCTTGCTTTAATAAGTACTCTAGCAGTACTTATTGTGGTACTGTAAGCAGTACCACGTGTATTGTGGTACTGCTTACAGTACCATAATACACGTCGGCTCAGCCTGTGACATCGCTACACCCTCAGCATTCGAACTCTCCCTCCTAATGGCCGACGGCCGGGAATGACGGTTTCCCCTTTCCTCTGTAAGCACTTCTTTGTGTGACACTAGTAGCACTCTTTTGACCATGCCTCTGACAAGTCTAGCACACCCCTTTTGTATTGTATTGTAATGTTATATGCAAAAATTGTTTTTTATGAACAAATGGGAAGCATTTCTTAGCTAGTAACTGTGAGTTAGTAACTAGATAGCAAAAAACATCCAGTATGCGGCAGTCCTGTGGGCAAAAATGCCTTGTTGATGCTAGAGGTCAGAGGAGAATGGGCCGACTGATTCAAGCTGATAGAAGAGCAACTTTGACTGAAATAACCACTCATTACAACCGAGGTATGCAGCAAAGCATTTGTGAAGCCACAACACGCACAACCTTGAGGCGGATGGGCTACAACAGCAGAAGACCCCACCGGGTACCACTCATCTCCACTACAAATAGGAAAAAGAGGCTACAATTTGCACGAGCTCACCAAAATTGGACAGTTGAAGACTGGAAGAATGTTGCCTGGTCTGATGAGTCTCGATTTCTGTTGAGACATTCAGATGGTAGAGTCAGAATTTGGCGTAAACAGAATGAGAACATGGATCCATCATGCCTTGTTACCACTGTGCAGGCTGGTGGTGGTGGTGTAATGGTGTGGGGGATGTTTTCTTGGCACACTTTAGGCCCCTTAGTGCCAATTGGGCATTGTTTAAATGCCACGGCCTACCTGAGCATTGTTTCTGACCATGTCCATCCCTTCATGACCACCATGTACCCATCCTCTGATGGCTACTTCCAGCAGGGTAATGCACCATGTCACAAAGCTCGAATCATTTCAAATTGGTTTCTTGAACATGACAATGAGTTCACTGTACTGAAATGGCCCCCACAGTCACCAGATCTCAACCCAATAGAGCATCTTTGGGATGTGGTGGAATGGGAGCTTCGTGCCCTGGATGTGCATCCCACAAATCTCCATCAACTGCAAGATGCTATCCTATCAATATGGGCCAACATTTCTAAAGAATGCTTTCAGCACCTTGTTGAATCAATGCCATGTAGAATGAAGGCAGTTCTGAAGGCGACAGGGGGTCAAACAAAGTATTAGTATGGTGTTCCTAATAATCCTTTAGGTGAGTGTATGTACCATTTGTAAAGAAAACACGAGTGAGCAGGCCAAACACGTGTTTTTTTCCTTATGGGATTCACATTCTTCTGTGGGTCATAACAGAATGGCACAGAACATGGCAACAAAGAAAAATATTTACTGCCCCCTGTTCAAAAGTCTGCATACCCTTAGAACTTAATAATGTGTATTGCCCTCTGTAGCATCAATGACTGAAACATGGTGCATTCATCTTGACATCAATTCCTCATGCCTTTAGAGCGCACCCCCACCCCCAAAAACATCAGTGAGACACCATCATGCTTCACAGTGGGGATGGTATTTTGTTCACTATAGGCCTTGTTGACCCCTCTTTTGTGACCATAAAGCTCTATTTTGTTCTCGTCACTCCAAATTACAGTGTGCCAGAAGCTTTGAGGCTTGTCAAGGTGTTGTCAAACATATTGTATCCGGGCTTTTTTGTGGCATTGGGGCAGTAAAGGCTTCTTTCCGGCAACTCGACCTTGCACCTCATTTTTGTTCAAATATTGTCGTATTGTGCTTTTTGAAACAACCACACTGTCTTTTTCCAGAGCAGCCTGTATTTCTCCTGAGGTTACCTGTGGGTTTTTCTTTGTAACCCGAACAATTCTTCTGGCAGTTTTAGCTGAAATCTTTCTTGGGCTACCTGACCTTGGCTTGGCATCAAGAGATCCTTGAATTTTCCACTTCTTAATACTGACTTTTGATATCTTTTGATATTCTTTTCCGTCATTATATTGTTCCATTACCTTGTTATGCAAGTCTTTTGACAGTTATTTTCTGCTCCCATTGGCTCAGTATCTAGACTGCTCAGTGCATCCATGTGAGAGCTAACAAACTAATTTACTAATTTCCTGCCTGTTGGGCCCTGTCCGGGGCCTCCCCCGGATAGGGCCACAGTGTCTCAGGACCTCCCTGTCTCAGCCCCAAGGTCTTACGCTGCTATATTATTGTGCTGACCCTTGAGTAGGGTCAGTTCTCCTTCTCCACTATATGATGATTTTTAAATAATTAATTTGCATTTTATTGCATGACATAAGCATTTGATCACCTACCAACCAGTAAGAATTCTGGCTCTCACAGACCTTTTAGTTTTTCTTTAAGAAGCTCTCCTGTTCCCCACTCATTACCTGTATTAACTGCACCTGTTTGAACTCGTTACCTGTATAAAAGACACAATGGCCAAGACTATGAGGCTGTGTAAGGACATCAGGGATAAAATTGTAGACCTGCACAAGGCTGAGATGGGCTACAGGACAATAGGCAAGCAGTTTAATGACAAGGCAACAACTGTTGGCGCAATTATTAGAAAATGGAAGAAGTTCAAGATGACGGTCAATCTCCCTCAGTCTGGGGCTCCATGCAAGATCTCACCTAGTGGGGCATCAATGGTCATGAGGAAGGTGAGGGATCAGCCCAGAACACGGCAGGAACTGATCAATGACCTGAAGAAAATTGGGACCACAGTTTCAAAGAAAACCATTAGTAACACACTACGCCGTCATGGATTAAAATCCTGCAGCGCACGCAAGGTCCCCCTGCTCAAGCCAGCGCATGTCCAGGCCTGTCTAAAATTTGCCAATGACCATCTGGATGATCCAGAGGAGGAATGGGAGAAGGTCATGTGGTCTGAAGGATCTGGAGAAGGTCTGTATGGAGGAGTGGGCCAAAATCCCTGCTGCAGTGTGTGCAAACCTGTTCAAGAACTACAGGAAACGTATGATCTCTGTAATTGCAAACAAAGGTTTCTGTACCAAATAATAAGTTCTGCTTTTCTGTTGTATGAAATACTTATGTCATGCAATAAAAAGCAAATTAATTACTTAAAAATCATACAACGTGATTTTCTGGATTTTTGTTTTAGATTCCATCTCTCACAGTTGAAGACTTCCACATGCTTTGTAAGTGGGAGAACCTACAAAAACCTGCAAAAATGCTTTCTGAAGCATTTGAGGCTTTTTCAAATTGTGCCATAAATCAGTTCATTCTCTCAGCTTTTGAACTCACTGTACAGTGGCATAACCTGCTGGTCATGAACAAATAACACATGTTTAATGTTTCTATATATGTCTTTTTCCATAATATCATTCAAGACTTTGTGGTGCAAATGTTTAAGTGTGTGCGTTGCGAAGGGGAATTAGAATGCGGGTTCGTACCTTACATTCATCTTGCCTTACCAGATAGCTTTTTAACTGTGCATCCATTCAAATGTTTTGGATTATAAAGACAAGGATGTCACTGGATTTGATTGCTGTGCCCCACCCTACTCTAGGACTCTCAGACCGCATCATGGTCCATCTAACACCCACAAACAGGAAAAGGAGGATGAAGTGAAGAGCCTTCTTTATACAGATCCAGACCTTCTGTCAAAGGTATGCAGCAGTGAAGCCACAGAGGGACATTTTCAGGTCTGCCATTAATGGTCTGGATGAGTACACTGATGCTGTGACATCGTACATCAGCTTCTGTGAGGACGACTGCATACCAACATGGACCAAGGTGAGCTACAACAACGACAAACTGCCTGGTTCACTGCCAAACTCAGATAGCTGCGTTCAGAAAGGACACGATGTTCAGGAGTAGAGTGAGAGACAGGTACAGAGAGGCTAAATATAGCTTTGGTGAGGCAGTGAAGGAAGCCAAGTGCCTGTATGGAGAGAAAGTAAAACAACTGTTCCAAACTAACGACTCCACGTCTGTTTGGAGAGGTCTCCAACAGATTATCAAATACAAGCCTAAATCCCCCCACTCCGACTTGCCAACGACATGATTGAGTTCTACTGCAGATTTGAAAGACAAAAGGGCAGTCCTGACAACATACCTTCTCCCTGTGCATCCAGCCATCAACACCAACCCCCCACCATCAGGGCTCATTCACAATCACACATCTCAATCATCCTCAACTACAATGGAACACTGCAATGGAACTTTCAATCCTGGTAGGGGACGTTAACAGACTATTCAAGAGACAGAACACCCAAAAAGCAGCAGGGCCAGATCAGATCAGCTTTCTGCTGTGATTACGGACATCTTCAACCCCTCACTGGAGACATACTGCATCCTAGACAGTTTCAAGTCCTCCATCATCAACCCAAGTCATTTGAGTGCATTGTGCTGTCCCACCTCAAGACCATCACCGACCCTCTACTAGACCCACTACGGTTTGCCTGCAGAGCCAACAGGTCTGTGGACGACACGGTCAACATGGCTCTTCACTTCATCCTCCAGCATCTGGACTCCCCTGGAACCTACACCAGAATCCTCTTTGTGTATTTCAATTCCCTATTCAAAACCATAACTCCCACTTTGCTCCAGACAAGCTATCCCAACTGGGAGTGCCCGAGTCCACATGCAGGTGCATCACAGCCTTCCTGTCCAACAGAAGGCAGCACATGAGGCTGGGGAAGCACCTGTCTGACCCCCTGACCATCAGCACCGGCTCCCCTCAAGGTTGTGTCCTATCCCCCCTACTCTTCTCCCTTTACACCAACAGCTGCACCTCCAGTCACCACTTTGTCAAGCCCCTGAAGTTTACAGATTATACCATCCTCATTGGACTTATTTCTAATGAAGACGAGTTTGCCTAGAGGTGGGAGATTGAAAATCTTGTGTCCTGGTGTAGTCAGAACAACTTGTAGCTCAACTTCCTAAAGACAGTGGAGATGATAGTGGACAATTCAGAACTCTCCCCTCTGGCAGAAGGTTGAGGTCTATCTGGACCAGAACCTCTCACCACAAGACCAGTTTCTTTCCTACAGCATTAGGCCTCATGAACATTACCCATGCCCCCGGCATACAGGGGTTTCTGATTCTGATCTCGTACCACCTGTTACTTATGAGCCTGCAATGCTACCAGCTGCACCATTGCTGGTGTGAGAATGCAGGCATTTGTTTTACGTAAGTTATTAAATCAGGTGACCAGTTGAGGTCTGTCACGATAGAGAAGATACAAAAAGTATTCTGTGTTTAACTCAAGTCTTCAAATCCAGGACTTGAGAATAACGATGGCCTGTTGGCACCCGGCCAGTAAAAAGTTGGGACTAAAAACTAGCCACTCGCTGTCCTTGTTGCGCTAGGTTTAAGGTTTGGGGTAAGGCAATAAACTGAAAAAGATTAGGTTAAGGTTAAGGTTAGGTATCACAGCACTGGGGTTAAGGTTTGAGTTAGATTAGAAGAAAAAATTTAAATCCCCCAACATATCATAGTGACCTTGGTAAGGGACTGGATGTCCTTATTTGGAGCAGTGGGTACTTGTGGACCTGAAGGAGATGGGTTCGAAACACTGCTTGCCAATTGCTACTCTTTTTCTAAAATTTTTGCTTAACAGTTTTGGAAACAGCATTGTACAGTAAATATTAAATAATAAATCAGCCATTTCCAGCTACAATAGTCATTTACAACATTTATAATATACACACTGTATTTCTGTTCAGTTTGATGTTATTGTAATGGACCACAAATGTGCTTCTCTTTTGATTTTTTTTAAGGAATTTCTAAGTGATCACAAACATTTGAACATTAGTGTAAGCACATTTTTCCTACAGTGGTATACAAAAAAATAGTTAGGTTAAATTGTACATTTTCAAACATATTTATTGTAGGTCTATGATAGGTCTGTGCTTGTTTATGTACTGACAAACACAATTCCCCTAAGGGGTTTTAAAGCTTTCTTTGAAAGTTTGTATATCAGAATCAGAAAAGGTTTTATTGCCAATTCCTTTTCTGTTATCCAATCATGCCCACTAATCTTCGAACATAATTCCTATTAATGTTGACAGAGCATATCTAAATAATCAGAAAATATGGATTATGAAGCTCACCAAAGTAATCCATAAATCAATAAAATAAGACAAGTTAAGATTATAGTGAAAGTGCTATGGCATTACTGTCACGTTTCAAGGAAGGCAGTAGGCATGGAGCAGAGCGAATATGGAAACTTCCTTTATTTTTTCTACAACTCACTATCAACTGAGTACATAATATTAAAGCGCCACAAATGTGAACTGAAGCAAAATGGCATAAAATGAACCACAAAACAGAAGGCAAACCAGAGTAACTTAAATAGGGTCCCCAATTAGTGGCAACAAGGGGCAGCTGCCCCTAATTGGGGACAATCAAAAACATCAGCGCAGAGATGCCTAGATGCACAACTGCAGGCAGGCCCTGGCTGTGACCCCCAGAAGCTTAGAGATGCCCGGAGGCCCCCAGCCAGGACCTGACAATTAGGTTATTAGTGGAACCAATCACATTCAGTTAAAAATCTCAATATTGTAATGTATTTAGGGTTTTTAGGCTTATAGTATGTTTTTACAAGCCTGTCTAATTTTATCCATCCTAACTCCATACACAATTGGATTGAAAAGTGGCTGGCACATCAGGAAATACACTGATAGAACAGTGTGAAGTACAGCTGGAACATTTTGCCTTGGTCTATCAATTCTACTCTGGATCAAAATTAAGAAACAGCCAAAAGAGAAGTTAAGCAGTGATGCCAGATGAGGAGTACAGGTGTTGAAAGCTTTCTGTCGGTTCTCAGTAGAAGACTTCAAACAAATAGTCAGAATCTTAATATAGGAGAGACAAATTGTAAATAAAGGGACAGCAAACAACACAACAAAACCGCAAAGTCCAAAGATGTTATTAACTGTCATGTCTGAAGTTGAACAGGCTAGTTTTACTACAAGGTAGTTGTCACAGTACAGCTTTTCGATAACATTTCCACACAGTTGCAAACGAAGAGTTAGAGACAGATGTATGATGTCATTAACGAAAGTAAATAACCATGTTACACAAACTAATATACACACCTTCTTGGGTGCCATAAGAACATTATACTGTAGTGGATAACATATAGCAAGGTACCTGTCATAGGACATTACAGCTAAATTGCTTAATTCAATTGATCCATACGTATATATACACAAAAGATCTGTAGATAACAGTACACAGTGGAAACTGAATGGTCATCTGAAACCAAATTAGTCATGAGAGCAGGAAACAAAGCAGTGCTTCCATACAAGTCATTTACAAACAAACTACACAGAAACAGATACATGGGTTTGTGAAGGCTTCTCTCTGTACATATAACCACAATAAGCAATGTGTTGGCAAACAATATAGAGATATATAATGCAGTTATTATGAATAAATAAAAATACTTTAACCGTCCAATATCACTATATCCAGCAAGTATAAATGAGTGAAATTGTGTTGAGTTCATCCTGTATGTGACAAAAAACACACAAATAAAATACTTCAGTTTCGATTTTCAGGTGCCTAAGACTTTTGCACCATACTGTATATACTTTTTACGCAATATTTAGTTTACCAGAGAGCAGTGTTTATGAGGTACACTAATCAGCCTCTATGACTGACATCTCCGCTTCATTTATATATATTTATATAATTACTCATCACAGAATTTGTCTTCAAATTCATCACTGTCGTAGCTACAGTATATTCATGAGAAAGCATTATTTACTGTTGCAGAACAACACAAACAGAACATACAGCAGATATTATATAAAATTAAACATAATAGATCCTTCATACAGTTTAACAATATTCACATTTTCAGTAAGAATTACATTAAACTCACCCTCTTCTACCAGTTTTAGTTCAACACTTATAAAGACTACATGTATAAACACCCCAAACACAGTGTGTGACTCCAATGCTATGCTAGTAGTGAAGTGATGTTTGTGGTAGCTCTGGTGATCAAGCGTTTAAAAAATAACAGGATTCTTGTCTAAAACAGGTGTATGTCAAAAACAGTATGTAGGTCTGTGTAGGCCTACGGTATCTTCAATGTCATTGATCTGTTCCCCACTACTCTAATTTCACATCACTGAACTTTTATACCTTTCAAAGGAATATAAATAATTATACATCACTGTTGTGTTGTTGTTCCAGACTGACTGTACAGTTGGCCCCATGCTGCCTGAATCATCTGGGACCTCAGAGATCACTTGAAAGGGCAATGCATATTGGGAAATGATATCATGCTTAATTCCTTTAAGCAAATACAACTCAAATTTGAAACCCTGTTTAATTTTATTTATTTGTTTTAATTCTGGGAGCTTATGGAGTTGTACAGTGTAAGTGAGTGGTACTCATTTTGTTTGAGGCAATCAGTTACCACAAAACTTTCAACTTTTGAACCAAAAGGTTGTGAGTTATTTAAATCATAGCCTTTTAGTTTTATACAGCTCCAGAAAAAAATTAAGAGATCACTGCACCTTTTTCTTTCCTTTCCAAAAGAGTTTAAAAGAAAAGTTTTGAGTGAGGAACAGAAGTGTTCATTTTGCAGTGGTGTCTTCATTTTAACCCTTCTGTTCCTCACTCAAAACATTCCTTTTTGACTTCTTTGGAAATGAAAGAAAAATTTTCAGTGGTCTCTTAATTTTTTCAGGGCTGTTTTACTTAAATTATTACATTTCCTTTAAATTACATTACAAGTATGATGGACACATACACATTGAGTTTTTCCAACATTAAATACTCAGTTACTTTACTTAATATTTTGTTTTGCTATATTGACTTAATTTCATCTAATAAGCAAGCAAGTTTATTTATATAGCACAATTCATACATAGAAGCAATTCAATGTGCTTTACTATACACATTTTTATTTATTTATAGAATTTAAACAGTCAGATTGTTACAATTATCCTCACATTCCAATGCTAGGATGAACCCGTCAGTTCCTTTGTGAGTCAATCTTTGCATCAATGTCTTACTTGGCTCTCTCCAGGGGGACATTTATGCCATGTCTGTACATGCATTTTATATTGATCATCAGTGAATTACAGTTAACATTAACACTCTTTACTGAACCACCCCGGTATCTCAATCCTTGCGGTCCAGTGCTTGGGTAAACTCGTCAAACCTTTTGTGAGAAAATACCCTTAATCGATGTAAACAGCAACAGAAGAACTTGCATTATCCGTCATCTGCAGATTGTTACATTTACACAGTTTATTCCTCTGATAGCACCAGAAATTGCGATTGGTAAAACATAGCAACATTGAAATTTAATAACAGAAGAAATCAAAGAATGAGAGAAATATAAAAGACATCATAAAATAACAGCATAATAATTAAACATAGAATAAGAAAATAGAAATAGAATAAAAACGTGATAAAAACATAGCTATAAAAGCTGTAAGGCTAAACAGTGCGGTTAAGTTTAAGCTCTCAGTCATAGGCACATGAAAACTGAAGTGTTTTTATCCTGGATTTAAAAATGGATACGTTTGGGGCATCTAAGATCTTCTGGTAGTTTATTCCAGTTGTGTACAGCATAACTGCTAAACGCCGCTTGACCATGTTTAGTTTGGACTCTGGGCTCTACTAGCTGATCTGAGTTCATGGAGCTAAAAGCCCTGCTCGGTTTATATTCTTCAAACATATCGGAAATGTATTCGGGGCCTAAACCATTCAGTGATTTATACACTAAAAGCACCACTTTAAAATCTATTCTGTAACTGAGAAGTGAGAAGAATTACCATTTTGAGTTTCAGTAACTGAAAACATTTCAGTTGACTCTTTTAGCAATTCAATTAATTTGTAATCAAAAGGTACATGTAAAAGTAACTGCAAAAATGTAAGTTCCACACACAAATTACTTTTAAGTGAATAAACTTTACAGTTGCCTTAACATTTTTGAGTTCTGCTAACTTATTTGGGTTTACAGTGTAGCACACCAGGCAATGATGCTAATTAAAAACATGCTAATTATTAGCTGGCTACAACTAGTCCAGCATGAGACACTTCCTATTTGGCATGTTTGCTGTAAGACTCATTAATGTAATGAGATGCTACTTAACATAACAGGGTAGGGTTTGCGGTTATTGTACTTTTTTTTCAAAACTCCAAACATGATAGCATGCTAGGTTGCAAGAAACTACAAAGGCTTATTTGGAAGAAAAAGCTAAGCAATTCTATTATATCTTTACATGCAGAATATATTATGTATGATTTTACTTGGAGAGATATTTGGAGTTTTTCGAGCTACTACAATGCTGCACTTGGTGGTGACATCGTCATTGAGTGTAGTTTTGTAAGCCACATTAGCAACTAATTAGGTTTTCGTCATGTTTTGGTAAAATCTAGTAAGAGGTCTGGATAAAAGTCACCTTGTGTTTAATATGTTTACACAATTATCAAAACAGTGAGATCATGTAAGCCTACTATGGAAAAAAATCAATGGTGTAATGGCTGAAATCACAACTTTTTATGGATTTTAAGACCAATATGATTCATACTACACTGCTCAAAAAATGTGGGGAACCCTAAGGGAAAGTAATCATCCCAGTATAACATCAAGTCAATTAAACAGGGATAACAATCCATCCAGTTAGGAAGCATAAGCGATTGTGTATCAGTGTCACCTGTTTTTACAGGTGGTGGCCACAGACAGTTACTCTCTCCTTAACCTGTCCCTGTCACTACTGGTAGCATGAGGACCACTGGAACCCTGTTCTCTTCACAGATGAGAGCAGGTTCACCCTGAGCACACGTGACAGACGTGTAAGAGTCTGGAGACGCCATTGTGAACGTTATGGTGCCTACATCATCATCCTGCATGAACAGTTTGGCGGTGGGTCATTGATGGTCTGGGGAGGAATATCCCCAGAGGGTCGCAGAGACCTCCACATGCTAGCCTACAGTACCCTGAAGGCTGTTAGGTACCAGGATGAAATCCTCAGACCCATCGTCAGAACTTACGCTGGTGCAGTGGGCCCTGGATTCTTCTTAGTTCAGAACAATGCCCCGCCTCATGTGGCCAGAGTGTGTAGGCAGTTCTTGGATCACAAAGGCATTGATGCCATTGACTGGCCCTCACGTTCCCCAGCCATGAATACAATTGAGAACCTCTGGGACGTTATGTATCAGTGCATTCTACGCCACCAAGGAGCACCATAGACTGTCCAGGAGCTCACTGATGCCCTGATCCAGGTCAGGCCGGAGATCCCCCAGGACACTATCCATTGTCTAAACAGGAGCATTGACAGACGTTGTCAGGACTGCATACTTGCAGGTGGGAGCCATACACACTACTGAGCAGGCACGTGCACAGGTAAGGCTCAACCTGTGCAGAGCACATGCCCCTTTGCTATCTAGTGCCCTTTCATGTGCCCGTCTGCCTTGGTGACGTGCGTCGTGCACACCGACGAGCATGCCTCGGCCATGTCTTTTACGCGCGTCACTCACTCACTCCGATGGGCATGCGTCCTCCGTTTTTCTTTTTTGCACGCCACTCTCTCTGTCCATGTGACACGACAACTCCACCCACTTTTTCAGATTCAGCACATGCCCCTCAGTCTGTGCACAGTAATGCTACTGAGTCACATTATGTTGGAACAGCATAATGGATTTTTATCCAGCCCTCAATCGGTTGGTGATACAGAAGATAGCAGTACTCTGGAGAGTTGAAGCTGCAAGGTCCAGGAGGCATGTAGAGGCAGAGGAAGAAGCCAGGAGATCCAGTTCTGAGACTAAATCATTGGTATAACCAACATTCAAATCCAGGGATGTTTGAGGATCAGGAGGGATTTTAACAACCTCTGAACCCACTATGTTATCACTGCGCACATTCCAGTCTATGCCTTCCATAGTGCCACCTGGTGGTGTCTGTATAAATCATCTGCCATGCTTCAACACCCAATACATTACATTTGTTCTAAGACACAGGTACAAAGAGACAATTGTGTAAATAGAACAGCAGCAAGAAATAGCATTCAAATGACACAAAATAACATTACATAAGGCACATACTGTACATGTCATACGAGATATACAGCTCCGAAAAAAACTCAAAACCTTCCTCAACATTTTTAGAAAGGAAAGAAAAAAGTGCAGTGCTCTCTTAATTTTTTCTAGAGCGATGTATATGACAAATATATGTATATGACAAATAGGCCATCTGAATGAATAAACTAAATAATCAAGAAATATTTAAATAGGTAGTGAAGTAACATAGAATCAAGGTTAATTCCTCATTTACAAAGACAGATAGGTCAAAGTGCACACTATCAGCATAAATTATAGCAATGTTAGAAGTTGAACAGGCAAGTTTTACTACAAGGTAGTTGTCACAGTACACTTTTTCTATTACGATACCACAGAAGTTTAAATTAATAGTTAATAACAAAAGTATGATGTTTTGTATGAAAATCAACAACCATATTACACACAGAAATACACATCTTCTGTCATCAGGACATTATACGAGAGTGGATAACATATAGCAAGGTAAATGTCATAGGACATGACTGCTAAATTACTGAATTCAGTAAATCGATATGAATAAATACAAAAGATCTGTAGATAACAGTACACGTTAGAAACTGAATGGTCATCTGAAACCAAATTAGTCATGAGAGCAGGATACAAAGCAGAGCTTCCATACAAGTCATTTACAAACAAACTACACAGAAATAGATACATGGGTTTGTGAAGGATTCTCTCCATACTTATAACTACAAAAAGCAATGTGTTGGTAGATGCTATAGAGATATACAGTGGGGAGAACAAGTATTTGATGCACTGCCAATTTTGCAGGTTTTCCTACTTACAAAGCATGTAGAAGTCTGTAATTTTTATCATAGCATGACAAAAAAGCAGAACTTAATATTTGGTACAGAAACCTTTGTTTGCAATTACAGAGATCATACGTTTTCTGTAGTTCTTGACCAGGTTTGCACACACTGCAGCAGGGATTTTGGCCCACTCCTCCATATAGACCTTTTCCAGATCCTTCAGTTTTCGGGGTTGTCGCTGGGCAATATGGACTTTCAGCTCCCTCCAAAGATTTTCTATTGGGTTCAGGTCTGGAGACTGGCTAGGCCACTCCAGGACCTTGAGATGCTTCTTACGGAGCCACTCCTTGCCCTGGCTGGGTGTTTCGGGTCGTTGTCATGCTGGAAGACCCAGCCACGGCCCATCTTCAATGCTCTTACTGAGGGAAGGAAGTTGTTGGCCAGGATATTGCGATACATGGCCCCATTCGTCGTCCTGTCCCCTTTGCAGAAAAGCATCCCCAAAGAATTATGTTTCCACCTCCATGCTTCACGGTTGGGATGGTGTTCTTGGGGTTGTACTAATCCTTCTTCTTCCTCCAAACACGGCGAGTGGAATTTAGACCAAAAAACTATATTTTTGTCTCATCAGACCACATGACCTTCTCCTATTTCTCCTCTGGATCATCCCGATGGTCATTGGCAAACTTCAGACGGGCCTGGACATGCGCTGGCTTGAGCAGGGGGACCTTGCGTGTACTGCAGGGTTTTAATCCATGACGTGTAGTGTGTTACTAATGGTTTTCTTTGAGACTGTGGTCCCAGCTCTCTTCAGGTCTTTGACCAGGTCCTGCCGTGTAGTTCTGGGCTGATCCCTCACCTTCATCAAAATCATTGATGCCCCACGAGGTGAGATCTGGCATGGAGCCCCAGACCGAGGGAGATTGACCGTCATCTTGAACTTCTTCCATTTTCTAATAATTGCACCAACAGTTGTTGCCTTCTCACCAAGCTGCTTGCCTATTGTCCTGTAGCCCATCTCAGCCTTGTGCAGGTCTACAATTTTATCCCTGATGTCCTTACACAGCCTCGTAGTCTTGGCCATTGTGTCTTTTATACAGGTAACGAGTTCAAACAGGTGCAGTTAATACAGGTAATGAGTGGGGAACAGGAGAGCTTCTTAAAGAAAAACTAACAGGTCTGTGAAAGCCGGAATTCTTACTGGTTGGTAGGTGATCAAATACTTATGTCATGCAATAAAATATTAATTATTTAAAAATCCTACAATATGATTTTCTGGATTTTTGTTTTATAATCTGTTTCTCACAGTTGAAGTGTACCTATTACAGACCTCTACATACTTTGTAAGTAGGAAAACATCAAGTATCAAGTATACTTGTTCTCCCCACTGTATATATATAAATGTATTATTGAAATAAAGGAAGTATAAAGAATAGACATAATATAAAATCACTATGATAAAATATTCATAAAAGCCATCTTCATAAAAATGTGTTTTTACATAAGATTTACAATAATACATTGACGTAGCATCTCCGACATTCTGTGGTAGGCTGTTACAGTCTAGGTTGCCCATATTGCACCAGTTCCCTTTCATTTTCAGTCTGTACCCCGGGACAGCCAGAAGTCCTTTTTCAGCTGGTCTGAGAGGCGTATGTGTTTAGCATGTCACTAATGTAATCAGGTGCCAGATCATGTCATGCCTTTTAAAAGTGATGAGTATCATTTTAAAATCAACTCTGAACTTTACTGGTAACCAAAACGTTGGTTATATGAGACCTTAAATTAGCCTTGAACAAAGAAAGAACAAAGAAGGACCGGAACTGTACATGCATGTTTCAGTCAGTAGGTTCTGCCTCCTGAACAACAGACAGCTAATGAGGAAAACCCACTGCCAGTGGAGGATATCCAGTGGGGATCTCCAGATATTCTTGTGCAATGGTGTTTATTTAAATATGATGATGACCTTTTGATGATGACCTTTATCCAAGCATCATGCCCAGCACGGACGAAACAACTGTGTGCATGATAACGGACCAAACCGATTTTTCTGGACTTCTCAGGATGACCTCAATTGGTAACAGTTTGGTGAAATCCTTGAGATGATTCCACCCCCACAACGAGTTCCATCCTGCCATGTAGAGGTTGAGAGGTGATGTGGGCCAAACTCTCATGATAAACACAGTACATCTACCGTTTGTTGCATTTAGTTCACAAACAGCTCAACTACTCGACATACACACACACACACACACACAAAGATGGCCATGCTGTTACTGCTGTAATTACAGCTGTTCTGGTCAACATGTGCTTGGAGAATGTTCAGTTTTCATGATTCTGTTTAGCTGTTGAATTAGATGTCCTTTATGTGGTGAGATGTGAGATGTGGTAATAAAACCCAGATTATTCTATATATATCTGATGTCCTTATTACATTGTTGCTTTCAATGAGATGTAAATCTTGGAAGGACTTTGATTTGAAAGTACATATGGAAGCCAATGTGTCTCTTCAACTTCGTTACAGTATTCAACCAAGTCACATGAAAGTTTTGGGTTGAAAAATGGTAAAGATGATTAAATATGAATTAAGCTTTTGTTATGATTAGTCTGATATGTTGAGGGCAATCTGAAGAAAATGAAATTTTAGTAAATTTTTCTGACTGAATTGGTCTGGGGGACACATGATCATTAAGTAATTGTTGATTTTATATCAAGTTTACAGCTCTGCTTACAGCACAAATGTTCAAGTAGTTCGGCTTTGTCTGATGGCTTGTGACCATCCATCTTCCTCTTGATCAAATTCCAGAGGTTATCAATGGTGTTCAGGTCTGGAGATTGGGCTGGCCATGACAGGGTCTTGATCTAATTGGTCTTCCATCCACACCTTGATTGATCTGGCTGTGTGGCATGGAGCATTGTCCTGCTGGAAAAGGAAGCAGGTCAGAGCAGAAGGAAGCAGGTTTTCTTCCAGGATAACCTTGTACTTGTCTTGAGTCCTTCACAAAGACAAATCTGCCCAATTCCAGCCCTGCTGAAGCATCCCCAGATCATCACGATCATCCAGCAAATTTCACAGTGGGTGTGAGACAATGTGGCTTGTAGGCCTCTCCAGGTCTCAGTCTAACCATTAGGTGACCTGGTGTTGGGCATAGCTGAAAATGTGACTCGTCAGTGATGATGACCTTACTCCATTCCTCTACGGTCCAATCCTTATGGTGTTTTGCAAATTTCAGCCTGGCTCTTCGTTGCTTCTCATTGATGAAGGGCTTTTTTCAAGTTTTGCAGAATTTCTGCCCTGCCCCTAGGAGCCTGTTTCGAACCGTCCTCGCTATGCACTTCACCCCAACTGCTGAATGACATTCTTTTTGTAGGTCACTTAATGTCATGTTACAGTTGTTGAGTGACATTCAAATGATTTGACGGTCATCTTGGTCAGTGGACAGTTGTTTTTTTGCCCTCTGCCAGTCTGTAGCTTTGTTGTTCCTAATGTCTGTTGCTTGACCTTTTTCGTATGAACTCCCGTCTTTGAAATTTTCAGTATGGAAGCAACCCTGACGCTCACCTTATCCCTCTGCCAATAAAGCCAGAATTGAACCCTCCTGTTCCTCACTGAAAGCTTTTCTTTCCAACAATTTTGTCATGCTGAATAATTATTTTATTTATTCAAATTTCCTTTGAGGTAATACTTGCACAGTTTTTACCATCCATCTGGTCCTATTGCAAGAGGATAGTGATGACCACAGCAGTGGTCTTTATACTTTGTCTCATTAAATTAGATTTGGTTCAGGTACTTACCTAATTAGTACCTCATTAAGTAAAATTAGGTGTGTCTGTGTTGGAATTTAACAGATACTGGAATGGAATGGCTGCCATACATACATACAAATTAGGAGTGGTCACTTAATTTTTTCCAGAGCAGTATATTAGTGCATACATATTTATTTTCTCGAACTGGCCTGCTGTGGTTATCCAATTCACAACCAGAAAAAGTATTTTAAACGGCAACGGCAGCAAAAGGATCAATTCTGAAGAGTACAGAGACATGTTGTCTGGACAGATATAACCAAATCCATCTAAATTTATTGAAAGGAACTTGTAGCAGGCCAAGGACTGACAACATAAACTGGAGTCTCCAACATGAGGATTGCTTGCAGCCTATTTATGAGAAGCTCACTTATGAATAGTACATACATAGTTTACTTTTACTACAGAAGCATGCTTTTGTAATACATGCAGAATGTGGTTTGGCATTGTCTTGCTGAAATCATCAAGGCCTTCCATTTAAAATACTTTTTCTGGATGGCAGCATATGTTGCTCCAAAACCTGTATATATTGTTCAGGATTAATGGTGCCTTTACAGATGTGCAAATCACAAGCCATATTGTTACGCATGCAGGTTACCTGTATGTGCATTTGTGTTTTTTCCCCTCCTTCTGCCCTAATCACAGGTGTCCTTTATGTTCCTGATTGTTGTTGTTGGTAAGTCCCACATGACAGTCGTCAGTACATCACCTGACTGCTAAGGTGGACCAATGAGTGGAAACTCCTCCTGATTGTTCCACCTCTTCCTTTTGTCCATTACCGAATCACATCACACATCCCCTGGTTTAAAAATTTAGTCAGTTATTTCCCCCCAGAGAGACTCTTTCGCATTATTACATGATTATATTGACACAAACCTTACATACATATCTTTTGACAGACAGACACTTTTGTTCATTCATTCACCACATAGATTTAGTGCATACATCTCACTTTATCCTGTTTCATGTGAGTACTGTATAGTTTCATTCCTTGGGTTCAGCTCAACCGCTTTCCCTAATCCGTTTACCGTGTGTTTAAAGTAAATGTAAAATTTTTGACAGAAGCTTTGGTTGTCTTGTTCTGACTATTCTTTTACACTACACCACTTTTATGTTACAGGTCTCTGTACCATTCACCCTTGACTGCTAGAGCCACAGGGTTCGTAACACATGTGCACTAATGCACCCCCATACCATAATTGATGCTGGCTTTTGAACTGTGCACTGATAACAAGACTGATGGCTCCTCTCCGCGGTGTCCATGATTCCCAAAATAGTTTCACATTTTAATTTGTCAGACATTAGAACAGTTTTCCACTTTGCCTCAGTCCATCTTAATTGAGCTCATGCCCAGAGATCCCAGTGGCGTTTCTGGATCTTGTTTATAGTTGGTTTCTTCTTTGCATGGTCGAGTTTAAACTTGCATTTGTGGATGCAGTGACATACTGTGTTTACAAACAATTGTTTTCAGAAGTGTTCCTTAGCTCATACAGTGATTTCCTCTACAGAAATGTATCTATTTTTAATGCATTGCTGTCTGACGGCCTAAAGATCACAGCCATCCAATATTGGTTTTCAGCCTTTTCCCCTACATACAGAGATTTATTACACAACTTTTCCAGTCTTCTTTTCCCCCGTCTCAGCTTTTTTGAAACATTTTGCTGGCATCAAATTCAAAGTGGGCATATATTTTTTCAAGAAACAATAATATTTCTCAGTTTCAGCACTTGATATGTTGTCTTTGTACAATTTTTCTGTTGAATATAGTGTTAAAATGTTTTGCACATTGCATTCTTTTTTTTTTCTTTACATTTTATACAGTGTCCCAACTTCTTTGGAGTTGTATGTCACTGTCCTACTATTTATGGTATGCACTATATAACCAATTCACATTAGTATGTTTTTAGCTACCCAGAGCCTTTCTAAAGAATGTTCTTTGCAACATTTGTAATTGGTCTATCAATTCTACACCACAGAGTTAATAGAAAAATGCCCAGATTTCCTAATTTGTTCTTACGCTTCTTTTGATTGTTGCTAGGTTTTGTGGCTTAAATTTCATTGTCCTGCTACTGTTTAAAGCATTACCAGAAACTAAATCATCGCTGATTATTTGAACCCTATCCATGAAATGTATAATATTATATTGGTTCTATGCCTTTAAGGCAATTTTGTATCACATCCCTTTCAAGTGAATGGCCTAAGATTACCCTTTTTTGGTGGGTTTGACCTACAGGTATGTTTATACAAGCCTGTCTGATTTTAGACATCCTAAATCCATACACCATATGTGCTGTCTGCCACAGCACAAAATAAACTGATAAAATAATTTGAAGTAAATTTGGAACATTTTGCATAGGTCTGTCACAACACTTATAGATGTTTATGAAACCATGATGTCAAAACATTTCAAAATCAAGACCAAAAGTGTCATTCATGTTTTACTTATGTTTTCTGTTGCAGATGTACAGGAAGTATGTTTCTACAAGCCTGTCTGATTTTAGACATCCTAACTCCATACACAATAGGATTAAAAAGGGGCTGACACATCAGGAAATACACTGAAATAATAGTTTGAAGTACAGGTGGAAAGGTTTCCAAAGGCTTATCAAATCTACTCTGGAGAAGATTTATTAGGCAGCCAAAAGAGAAGTTCAGCAGTGATGCCAGATGAGGAGTACAAGTGCTGACTGCTTTCTGTCGAGTCTCAGTGGAAGATTTCAAACAAATAGTCAAAATCTTAATATATGAGAAAATAATTGTAAATAACGGGACAGCCAAAAACAAAACAAGACCACAGAGTCCATAGACATTTTTGACAGTTATATCAGGAGCAGAACAGGCTAGTTTCACTACAAG
Organism: Esox lucius; assembly: GCF_011004845.1. Lineage (NCBI taxonomy): Eukaryota > Metazoa > Chordata > Actinopteri > Esociformes > Esocidae > Esox > Esox lucius. The sequence goes on along the minus strand of NC_047575.1, from coordinate 40,454,399 downwards.
GTAGTTGTCACAGTACACTTTTTCTATTACATTCCCACAGAATTCCAAACAAACAGTTAAATACACATTTATGAACATATGTACAAACATACACAACCATATTAGAAAAACTAAAATACACACCTTCTTTGGTGTCATAAGGATGTTATATTTTAGCGGATAACATATAGCAAGGTACCTGTCATAGGACATAACTGCTAAATTACCAAATTCAATACATCCATATGTATAAATACAAAAGATCTGCAGATAACAGTACACAGTGGAAATGGAATGGTCATCTGAAACCAAATTAGTCATGAGAGCAGGATACAAAGCAGTGCTGCCATACACGTCATTTACAAACAAACTACACAGAAACAGATACATGGGTTTGTGAAGGCTTCTCTCCATATATATAACCACAATAAACAATGTGTTGGAAAACAATATAGAGATGTATAACGAAGTTATTATAATTAAATACAAGTACTTCAACTGTCCAATTTCACTATATCCAGCTAGTATAAATGAGTGGAATTGTGTTGCGTTCATTATTTATGTAATAATACCTTAACTATTTATATATATATTCAGTTCACAGGACAGCTCTGTATATCAGGTAAATTGATTGATCTATGATTGTCATCTCATAATTGTTTCATTCTTAGAACTGTCATGGATTAGTAATACTCAACACATTAGCTCAACATTATTCTTTAAAACGCTGCTGTAGATCAGTAGTTTTATGACTTTCAATAACAATTACAATTGACCCCCTGTCGCAGCAGCTTTACCACTCTGTGTGGTAATACTACACTTACAAACACTCAAATCACAGTGAGCAACTCCAACAGGATGGTATAACAGCAGAACTGGCTAACGTCAATTAGGACTCTTTCAATCCCTTTCTCCACGCTTCACACTGATGTCCTTTTTTCTGTTAAAAAATGTAATATCAATAATAAGACATGATTCTGTTGCATATGAAAACAGGATTTAAATTTAAAACAGGATTTAAGTCGATAAGAGAATTTAGGTTAACAACAGGATTTAATCTGTGTAGACCTCCAGCATATTGTGTCAGTGGTCTGTTACCCCTGAACTAATGTCACATCACAGAACTAATGCCACATCACAGAACTTATATACCTTTTAAAGGAAGATAAAGAAGTATACAGTGTTTTTGTTTTTTTACTTGTGTTGTATTCCACACTTACTGTGTAGTGGGCCCTCCCTCAAATGACATCTTTTGTCACCTGTTTTGTTGTTCCCAACAGACAGAACAGTTGGCCCCATGCTGCCCGAGTCACCTGGGATGATACATATCACTGGGTTTTTGTCCTGGTATTGAAGAAACAATTCTTACAAGCAGAGATGGAATGCATTTCTGCTAGATTTAAAATAGGTAATTTGAAATGACAGTATGTTTTCATTCATTAGCCTTTTTACATTAGCGGTACTTTTACTGAAATCCAGCCTGAAACACCAAAGAAGAAGCAACCGCAAGAGTTTATACACAATGGCTAGGAAAAACGACCTAGTAGGGTTGAAACTTAGGAAGAAACCTAGATAGGAGCCAGACTCTGAGGAGTGGCCAGTCCTCTTCTGGCTATGCCAGTGAAGATTATAAGACTACATCCCCTTTTAGGTCACATTAAAGGTTTTGCATATTCAGTTGACAAGCAGGTCATAAATGCATCTGGGCTGTGTCCAGAGTCTTTGAACAGAATCCTAATCAGCTGCCTTACCAGGTGGAAAAGGACAGGAACAACCAGGTGGGGTGTTGGCAGTGACAGTGGAAATCACCAGGTAGCAACTTGAGCTGCAACACAACCAGGAATTTGGCCTGGGACAGATATGAGCAATGAGTCCTTTGGGCTAGTCAATCCTGAGGTGTGGTCCAAGGGTAAAGTCATCCTAAGGTGTAACAGGACACTGGGAAAGGTAGAGAGAGCATTTCTTGGATTCAAAGGATCCCTGCACATACTTTTCAGACTCACTCCAGATCCTTCAGATTCCGAGGTCCACGCTTGTGGACACTCCAGCTCATCCCAAGGTTTTTCCATGGGTTGTAGGTCAGGGGACTGGGATGACAAGGTATTTTTCTACATTTTAAACTTCCTGTCTACACCAAACCCACCTTTAGTGTTTGTTTACAAAAAGCAATTTTTTTTAGAATCTGACCATAAAACCCAGTCCCATTTAAACCTCCAATAACTTGAGACGACCGGTAGGTGCTTGAGTTTGATTTTTGATGACAACAAAAGCTTTTTTATGGCAACCTTCCCAAATAGCTTGTGCTTATATACTGTAGGTGGCTTCTGATCAGTGCTGGCTCGAGCCTTTTGGGGGCCCTATGCAAAATTTCAGTTGGGGTCCCCTCTCTTCTATCAGTCGGGGCTCCCTAGAAGTTGGAGGCCCCCTGACGGTCAGGGGCCCTAAGTGACTGCTTTTGTTTTTTATGCCTGGAGGCGGCCCTGATTCTGATTGTAGTTTTGGAGACTTTCTGAGACCCAAATAAATTCTGCAATTCTCCATCTATGATCCCTGGAAATTCACTCAAACCATCCTCCTCATTGTGTGGGGGCTCAATATAGACCCATATCTTCTTCCAGGCCAATTTTTAAAATCTCCATTGGCTTTAAACTTCTTGATTATTGCCCTGACAGTGGAAATGGCCATGATACATTTTCTTAGTCATTTCATGATTTGTGCAGCTCAACCACATTTGTGTCACATCCTTTCTGTATTCTTGGGCCTTTACCATAATGGGGGGGGACTTCAATGCCCACGTGGGCAACGATAGTGACACCTGGAGGGGCGTGATTGGGAGGAACGGCCCCCCTGATCTGAACCCGAGCGGTGTTCAGTTATTGGACTTCTGCGCTAGTCACAGTTTGTCCATAACGAACACCATGTTCAAGCATAAGGTTGTCCATCAGTGCACATTGCACCAGGACACCCTAGGCCGTAGGTCGATGATCGACTTTGTTGTCGTTTCATCTGACCTGCGGCCATATGTCTTGGACACTCGGGTGAAGAGAGGGGCAGAGCTGTCAACTGATCACCACCTGGTGGTGAGTTGGATCCGGTGGCGTGGGAGGAAGCTGGACAGACTCGGCAAACCCAAGCGTACTGTAAGGGTCTGCTGGGAACATCTGGCCAAGTCTCCTGTCAGAGAGATCTTTAACTCCCACCTCCGGCAGAGCTTTGACTGGATCCCGAGGGAGGCTGGAGATATTGAGTCAGAGTGGACCATGTTCTCCACCGCCATTGTCGAAGCTGCCGCTCTGAGCTGTGGCCGTAAGGTCTCCGGTGCCTGTCGAGGCAGCAATCCCCAAACCCGGTGGTGGACACCGGAAGTAAGGGACGCCGTCAAGCTGAAGAAGGAGTCCTATCGGGCCTGGGAGGAGTTCGGTGAGGCCATGGAGAAGGACTGTTTGGCTGGCCTCGAAGAGATTCTGGTAAACCGTCCGGCGCCTCAGGAGAGGGAAACAATGCCCTACCAACGCTGTTTACAGTGGAGGTGGGCAGCTGTTGACCTCAACTGGGGATGTCGTCGGGCGGTGGAAGGAATACTTCGAGGATCTCCTCAATCCTGCTGTCACATCTTCCTTTGAGGAAGCAGAAGATGAGGGCTCAGAGGTGGACTCGTCCATCACCCGGGCTGAAGTCACAGAGGTAGTCAAGAAAGTCCTCGGTGGCAAGGCACCGGGGGTGGATGAGATCTGCCCTGAGTACCTCAAGTCTCTGGATGTTGTGGGGCTGTCTTGGTTGACACGCCTGTGCAACATCGCGTGGCAGTCGGGGACAGTGCCTCTGGGATGGCAGACCGGGGTGGTGGTCCCTCTTTTTAAGAAGGGGGACCGGAGGGTGTGTTCCAACTATAGGGGGATCACACTTGTCAGCCTCCCCGGGAAAGTCTATGCCAGGGTACTGGAGAGGAGAATACGGCCGATAGTAGAACCTCGGATTCAGGAGGAACAGTGTGGTTTTCACCCACGTGTGAAGCGGTGGGGATGAGAATCAGTACCTCCAAATCCGAGGCCATGGTCCTCAGTCGGAAAAGGGTGGCTTGCCCACTTCAGGTTGGTGGAGAGTGCCTGCCTCAAGTGGATGAGTTTAAGTATCTAGAGGTCCTGTTCACGAGTGAGGGAAGGATGGAACGGGAGATTGACAGATGGATCGGTGCAGCTTCTGCAGTAATGCGGTTGATGTATCGGTCTGTCGTGGTGAAGAAAGAGCTGAGCCGCAAGGCGAAGCTCTCGATTTACCAGTCAATCTACGTTCCTACTCTCACCTATGGTCATGAGCTTTGGGTCATGACCGAAATGACAAGATCCCGGATACAGGCGGCCGAAATGAGCTTTCTCCGCAGGGTGGCCGGGCGATCCCTTAGAGATTGGGTGAGAAGCTTGGTCACCCGGGAGGAGCTCAGAGTAGAGCCGCTGCTCCTCCACATCGAGAGGGGTCAGCTGAGGTGGCTTGGACATCTTTTTCGGATGCCTCCGGAACGCCTTCCTGGGAAGGTGTTCCGGTCCCGTCCCACCGGGAGGAGACCCCGGGGACGACCTAGGACACGCTGGAGGGACTATGTCTCCCGGCTGGAGCTGGAGGAAGTTTCTGGGGAGAGGGAAGTCTGGGCATCCCTGCTTAGACTGCTGCCCCCGCGACCCGGCCCCAGATAAGCAGAAGAAGATGATGATGATGATGACCTTTCTTTCCCATTCTGACATTCAGTTTGGAGTTCAGGAGATTGTCTTCACCAGGACCACACCCCTAAATGCATTGAAGCAACTGCCATGTGATTGGTTGATTAGATAATTGCATTAATGAGAAATTGAACAGGTGTTCCTAATAATCCTTTAGGTGAGTGTATAGTTTCTAGAAGGTTACACAATTAGAGAAAGATATTGAGACCATACTGACCACCTAGCAATAGATGTTAACGAATTACGAAAACTTATTTTGGCAACCCTGCATGCTTGTGTTCCCTGCATAAATTGTGAAACAAACACAACCTACCAGTAGCCCAACTCCCAGAGATTTCAGTATCTCTTTAGGGCAACTCTGGATTAGGCATGTGAGATTGCTTATGTATATGCTAGTCTGCCTGATACATTCAGGCCTATTCAGTTTTTGAATGGGTGTTGGGAGTAACGTTTTGTTATGATTGTTAAATCCGATTATAACAGGGAAGCGGAAAACAGGACTTGAGTTGTATCTGTTTTGTCCAGCCTGTCTGGACCTAGTCCCTATATTTAACACCTATTTATTCTATTGGCAACTAAAGAACATTGCTACAGTGAAATCATACCTTGTAAAGGCTTACGCCTACTATTGAGCTATTGATCGGTGCTGGCAGCCTGGCACAAACAAGACACACCCACTTTACCAGTCCTCCACCTGATTACACACTTGCCACAATGAAAGTAGCCTAACTGAAAACAGGCCTCATGCTATCAACATAAATTCTCTTGGGTAAATAGTTCTCAAAGCGACCCAAGTGTCTATAACGACAAGGGTGCACTGAAACTCGTTCGTGTGCTACATGATTGACAGCCTCATCTAATGGTTGCTTCTCAAGTGTCCAATCACAGTGTTCCAAGCATAAAACACACAGTCCAAGTGTACACAATGCAAATGTAATGTGTATTTATTTATATATTTAAGTATTTAATTATTTATTTATTTCATATTATGGCACATTTAGTCCTCCATATACACAGACACTAACCGTAATTTAAAAAGCCACATGTGGGAAATTCACCTTTAATTGCCATTTTCACCTGTGTGTGTCACCTTGTGTGTCTGTAACAAGGCCAAAAATTCAAGGGTATGTAAACTTTTGATCAGGGCCATTTGGGTGATTTCTGTTATCATTATGATTTAAAAAGGAGCCAAACAACTGTGTGACAATAAATGTTTTTTTTTTGCATGATCAGTCATATTTTCAAAATCATTGCCAAAATGTCACAATCTCTGCCAGGGTATGCAAACTTATGAGCACAAATGCACATCTGCGAAGGCCTGCCCGCCCTGAGGGCTTGTTCTCCAGGTGGGAGGGTGTCCGTGGTGGGCAGCAGAGTAGGTTTGTATTGTATATTGGGGGGTCAGGGTCACGGAAAATATTCAAACCTGAGAAACAAGTAAACACACAGGGAACACATGCAAACACTGACAATACTCGACAAAGACTAGGGAAACAGAGGAAACTAAATACACAGGTTGATTGGGGAAAAGAGTCCAGGTGTGTGTAATGGGCATGACGAGAGTCCAGGATTGGCTGAAAAAAGGGCATTTGGTCGGTGGCAGCTAGAAGCATTACTGACCTAACAAATAAGTCATGTCCTTTAGTATCGTTAGAAAAAACAAAATCACTAATAATAAAACCAGTGTATATTAAATACAAAATAGCAACTGTATCTGTCTCACTGAAGCCCAGACAGATTCATGCACCAGAGACCAATGGATATTTTAGGTGTTTCCTCTTGTCTTCAGGCTGTCATGAGGCAGATCAGGCTTAATTTTTTTTTAATTTAAACACATTACCACAATATTTTCCATAATTATATTCAACATTATTATAGGCAAGAGCAGTTGTGAGTTGGCAGTTGTTTTCAGTTACCTTGATTCTCTTGAAAGTCTTTCTTATTTTCCATTAAAAACAGAACCATACGGGGAGTTCAATGAAAGGTCCCCACAGGCCAAACATGACATAGCTACAATTGGAAGGACACCGCTTAATGCACGTGTACATTTACAAGTGTTTTTATTTCAGTATATGTAGATAACCCACAATTGTGCAGAGAGTATCATGTGTGGACATATAAAAGTCCATGCTTTAACATGAGTATGGCTCATGCAAGCAACTAAGACAGCTAAATGAGTTACGGAAGGGATTGTCACCCAAAAAACTGGGTGATCCTACAGCATAAAATGTCCCTTTAACATACAAGTAACACCATGACAACAATAAGGACAATGGTCACACTCATGTTTATCTTAAGGTTTCGGGTGCAGATATACAGGTATTATATTTCTACAAGCCTGTCTAAGTTTAGACATCCTGACTCCATACACAATAGGGTTAAAAAGTGGCTGGCAAATCACAAAATACACTGATAATATAGTCTTAACTTCAATTGGAACATTATTCATTGGCCTGTCAAATCTACTCTGGATCACAGTAAAGAAACAACCAAAACAGAAGTTGAGAAGTGAGGCCAAATGAGGAGTACAGGTGCTCAAAGCTTTCTTTCTGGTCGCAATGGAAGATTTCAGACAAATAGTCAGAATCGCAGTATAACAGAAAACAATTGTAAAAAACACGACCGCAACTATAAAATAATAACTTAAGAGGCCATAGATGTTATTAACTGCTGCATCAGAGGCTGAACAGGCGAGTTTCACTACAAGGTAGTTATCACAAAACAATTTGTCTATAACATTCCCACAGAATTCCAAACGAACAGTTAAAGACACATTTATAAACATATGTACAAACATACACAACCATATGAGAAAGACTAAAACACACACATTCTTGGGTGTCATAAGGATGGTATACTGTAGTGGATAACATATAGCTAAGTACCTGTCATAGGACATAACGGCTACATTAACAAATTCAATATTTGCATATGAATATATACAAAAGATCTGTAGAAAACAGTGCACAGTAGAAACTGAATGGTCATCTGAAATCAAATTAGTCATGAGAGCAGGAAACAAAGCAATGCTTCCAAACAAGTCATTTACAAACAAACTACACAAAAACAGATACATGGGTTTGTGAAGTTTTCTCTCCAAACAAATAACCACAACAAACAATGTGTTGGAAAACAATATAGATATATATAACATAGTTATTATAATGAAATACAAGTAATTCAACTGTCCAGTGTTGCTATATCCAGTTAGTATAAATGAACTGAATTGGGATGAGTTCATTATTCTCCTAATAGGACCTATTTGAAATGTGTAGATGTAGTTCACTACAGTTTTTTCAGGTAAAACTTTCAGCCTCTAGATTGATATCATTGATTAATTTAAAGGCTATTATATAATCAATACTTACTGCGATTCCAAAAATAGTACTTTTCAGTGTGGTTATGAAAATCAGCAACCTGTGAATGTAATGGAGAATAGTACAAAATGCAGCAAACATTACATAAAAGCACAAATATTGGATCCCTGGTGTATTCAAATATTAATCTTATTTTTAAAAACAAATATAATTGATTCAGCCAGTCTTCACCAGTCTGTGTTATACTATCACACTTACAAACAATCCAGTCACAGTGTTTCACTCCAACAAGATGCTGGAAATGTAGAGTTGTGTTGTGGCAATAGTAGCTTGCATGTAGAACTCCCCACCAGAGAACAGTTCATTCCCAGTGTCCGCTTTTCAAACTGTTTCACAATTCATTACTGTCTTAATAAAATGTACAAAAATAAATGAAAAAGACAATGGATTTAGGTCAAAAACATTGTGTAAGTTGTTGTAACAGCTGGACAGTATGTTCTGTTGATTGCCTCTCTGTTTGCTCTAAACTAAAGAGACATCACCAACCTTTTATACCTTTTAAAGGAAGAGAGAATTATACAGCAGAGTGTTTACTGACTGTACAGGTTGCACAAACCCCCCCAGCCCTCCCACCCCCAGCACTTCCCCTGCATCACCTGGGGCAAATTCTGAAATGTTTTTCACCAATCTCAGTGAACAGCAACAAGCAGAGATTAGCTCTTTTATTTTAAGTGCTTCCTTTAGCCTAAACCAGAGGACATTCTAGATTGCAATCCTACTGACAGGATCCACATTATAATAATAAAAAAAAATGTATTAGTGATACATGTATTACATATATTTTATAGTAAAACTTTGAAGTTAGTAAAAGATAATAAAATACAGTTTCAAGTCTTTCTGGATATGTCGCTACAAACTTGTGCAGAAACAAATTTGTTTCTGCAGATCCTCTCAACTTCTGTCAGGTTGGACATGAAACGTTGCTGTACAGTCTATCCAGAGATGTTCCGCAATGTTCACATTCAAGCTCTGGTTGGACCACTCAAGGACATTCACAGACTTATCTGGAAGCCACACCTGCATTGCTTTGGCTGTGTGCTTTGGGTCATTGCTAAGTTGGAAGGTGAACAGTTGCCCCAGTCTGAGGTCAAGTTCTCAAGGATCTGTTTTTTTTTGCTTGTGTCCTTTCATTTTTCCCTCAATCCTGACTCATCTCCCATTCCCTGCTGCTGAAGAACACCCCCACAGCATTATGCTGCCACCGCAATGCTTTACCATAGGAACGTTATTAGCCAGGTGAGGAGCAGCGCCTGGTTTCTTCCAGATGTTACACTTGACATTCAGGCCAAAGAGTTTAATTTTGGTTTATCAGCTTAGAGAATCTGAGGATCGACTTCTGTCTGGCCAATCTATTGTTAGAAATTGTCTCCTTTTGATCCATGAACCCCAGAAATCCAGTGGTGGACTTCTTTAAAAGCATCAGTAGCAGTAATGTTGATCTTCTTTAGGTGTTACATGCTCTCCAATAATTAAAAGATTAACACAGTTTTGGCCAGAAGAGGTGGCCAATGATTATATAGCCAAGCCCTACACATTCTATACATCCTCCAATGAGAAATGTGTATCCCACATTCCATCCTTGTATGGTCTTGTAGTGTCCATGGGTCTATCCCATTTTATGACACACACACACATATACATACATATGATATATTGGAGATCCTAGCCTTGGTTTGTTGTGTTTCAGTGGGTACTTCCAAGCATTTTGATACAAGCTTTCTTGCCCATAGTCTTACACTATCATGAATACCTGATGGGTTGGGTGCTACAGAGATGGTTATCCTTCTGGAAGATTCTCCCATCTTCACATGGGAACTCAACAGCTCTTTTACAAAATTTTAAGTACTTAACATGCTTATAATCCCCTGCCTTACCAGTTTCAACAAACATACTTCACAGACAGAATCTAAAGGTATAGAAAAGGATAAGGAGGACAGTTTTACTACTGAATGCCTATACAATTGTTATTTGTTGAACACAGTTATTCTAGCAAACATTCCAATTAGAAACACAGAGAACTGGCGCAATTTTGAGAGATTATGTAGTTTAAGAAATACTGGAGAATGACTGAGTGATTAATTCAATTGTATCATTCTGTGTCGTTCATTCAAACTCCTGGCAGTAGAGTTCTATAATATCACCGGCAGTCGCAGGATGCATACAGAATCCACCAGCTCAGGCACCCACCAGCTCAGCTCAGTGTATCGACCAACAACTTTGCCCTACGTGCACAGAGAAAAAATAGCTCAATATGAAGGCAGCTTTCAAGAAGAACAATACAGGTTTAGGACTGATAATTGGACATAGGATGTGTTAATTTATCACATTATTGATTATGTTGAGTATGTCACGGTTGAGGAGAGGCAGGACACGAGGAGCAGAACTAAGGTTCAGTCCTTTATTCGTTCACTTCCAAACAACAAATAAAGGCGTGCAAACTAGAGGTCCACCGATTAATTATTTGTCCGATTAATTGGTGCCGATGGGATGTTTTACAAACTATTGCTATCAGCAGAACATGGTGCCGATAGTGGCCAATGGCTGCGCAGCCTCTACCGGTCACTTGCGACTTACATCCCCTTGCGATGGGCGGGAGGCTCCATACAAGAAGTCAAGGTAATGTCACTGTGTACGGTACCTGAGATTATTTATATTTAAATGAAAGTAAACATACACTCACCTAAAGGATTATTAGGAACACCATACTAATACTGTGTTTGACCCCCTTTCGCCTTCAGAACTGCCTTAATTCTACGTGGCATTGATTCAACAAGGCGCTGAAAGCATTCTTTGGAAATGTTGGCCCATATTGATAGGATAGCAGATTGCAGTTTATGGAGATTTGTGGGATGCACATCCAGGGCACGAAGCTCCCGTTCCACCACATCCCAAAGATGCTCTATTGGGTTGAGATCTGGTGACTGTGGGGTCTATTTCAGTACAGTGAACTCATTGTCATGTTCAAGAAACCAATTTGAAATGATTCGAGCTTTGTGACATGGTGCATTATCCTGCTGGAAGTAACCATCAGAGGATGGGTACATGGTGGTCATAAAGGGATGGACATGGTCAGAAACAATGCTCAGGTAGGCCATGGCATTTAAACAATGCCCAGTTGGCACTAAGGGGCCTAAAGTGTGCCAAGAAAACATCCCCCACACCATTACACCACCACCACCAGCCTGAACAGTGGTAACAAGGCATGATGGATCAATGTTCTCATTCTGTTTACGCCAAATTCTGACTCTACCATCTGAATGTCTCAACAGAAATCGAGACTCATCAGACCAGGCAACATTCTTCCAGTTTTCAACTGTCCAATTTTGGTGAGCTCGTGCAAATTGTAGCCTCTTTTTCCTATTTGTAGTGGAGATGAGTGGTACCCGGTGGGGTCTTCTGCTGTTGTAGCCCATCCGCCTCAAGGTTGTGCGTGTTGTGGCTTCACAAATGCTTTGCTGCATACCTCGGTTGTAATGAGTGGTTATTTCAGTCAAAGTTGCTCTTCTATCAGCTTGAATCAGTCGGCCCATTCTCCTCTGACCTCTAGCATCAACAAGGCATTTTCGCCCACAGGACTGCCGCATACTGGATGTTTTTCCCTTTTCACACCATTCTTTGTAAACCCTAGAAATGGTTGTGCGTGAAAATCCCAGTAACTGAGCAGATTGTGAATTACTCAGACCGGCCTATTGGGCACCAACAACCATGCCACGCTCAAAATAGCTTAAATCACCTTTCTTTCCCATTCTGACATTCAGTTTGGAGTTCAGGAGATTGTCTTGACCAGGACCACACCCCTAAATGAATTGAAGCAACTGCCATATGATTGGTTGATTAGATAATTGCATTAATGAGAAATTGAACAGGTGTTCCTAACAGAGGGGACAAGTCACACATGGTCAAGTCCAAGCAAGTCTCAAGTCTTAACCATCAAGTCTCAAGTCAAGTCTCAAGTCACAGTTCAGATAAATCAAGCAAGTCAAGTCAAGTCAAGTGTTCACCCTAAGCAAGTCAAGTCGAGTCCTTATAAGTTTCAAGTCAAGTCAAGTCACAGTACTAAAGAGATGAACACACACACACACACACTGTCCTCTGTTTCTGACGTGCGTTTGGTGCGAAGCTCGATTTCAAAATCAAATATTGTTCTCCTCCACGGTACAATTTTTTGGGGGGACGAAGCGGAGGGATCTTGAATCAGCCTGAAGGTGTTGTATTCGCTATAACAACCGCCTCGCTATACCTTATCCCGCTTATTACATGGCTACCTACCAAATAAATCTATAATTTGACACAAAATATTGATTTCAAAAGGAATTTATTGATTTAAAAACGATTGTATTGCTTCCTCTAAAGAAAATAGTCCGTTCCGTCTCTGGTTAGAATCCTGCTGCGTCCATAGCAACGCGCTGTTTTTCATGGCAACGGTCTGTTATCAAGAAATAACACACATTCTGCACTGGAATTCAGCCAATCCATGTAATAAGGGCTAATAATAACAACCTTATAAACTAATTATTGTGACTGAAAAACTGCCTAATATGTAATTACGCTGTAATTATTCTTGTCTGTATGAGGAAAAAAAAAAACTCTTCGAAATGTTTAGGTGCTAGTAATCACATCGGCGCCTCCATGTTAGCATTTCATGCAGTAAAAATTAACTGTTATGGTGTAGGCACATTTCTTTTTAGTTTCCACACGCAGTCCACAAACACTTGAAAATGCCCACATTTAATACAAACATTATAGCCTACGTGTAATAATATACATCCCCGCTCATTTTAAGATGCCCATCAACATTGAAATTCAGGCTATGCCACTGTTATAGTCAAATTCCCTTACATTTATTTTCCAGACGTATTCAGTAATGATGATGGTCACATTTCTAACAAGAAAAAAACAAACATAATATGCAACCAAGTCCAAATTATGAAAAACAAAAGATTAATTAATTACATTAGTAACTTAATCATTATAGATCTTAGTGAAACTGAAAATAAAGAGATTACTTTCTTACCTTTCCTTGTGGTTCTTAAAATAACGAATGAAATTTGACATTGTTGCATATTTTGCATCTGGTTCCTAATGATCCTTTAGGTGAGTGTAGATTATTAATTATTAATTAATTAGACTGAAGATAACTGTTGCTCTGCCGAAATCATGGGGTCTCTGTTTGTCTAGCAAGCGTGGTTGTTAGAATTTGGCTAGCCAGAATTTGGCTAGTCGTATGTGCCAGACTAGCACAACTACGGGCCAATGGCTATCTGATAATTTGAGGGCCACTTTTGATGAAAATGTGTGCGTGGGATTAACTCCTGTGTAACGAGGACGCGCATGGAGGACGCGCGCCACCCCTCCCGACGTGGTGTCCGGCGCACGTCATCGCCGGCCTTCTAGCCACGCCGCTCCTCCTCCCACGGCACTGTCCTGTCTTGTTATTGCACACACCTGGTGTCCATTCCCTCATTAGATCGCTTATATAAGTTCCTGTGTTTCTGGCTGTCTTTGTGTGGTATTGTTCTATGTGCGGTGTACATTTTGTATTGAGCTGTCTGCACGCTTGAGTTTTACGCGTGCCCTTCTGTTATTATATCCTTAGCGATTGAACCTACCTCCCTGCGTTGGCTCCTTATTTCACGCACCTACTACACCGATTACAGAATACCACACCTGCCGAATGGAGTCAGCAGGGAGCGACCTGATTCTGCAGCACGGGAACATGATCGCGTCCCTGGGGGAGGCCGTGACGGAGATGGTCCACGCTATGCGGCGGTTGGAGGCGAGGCTGCCATCTGAGCAGCAACCCCCGACACAAGACCCGGCTGGAGGGCCCCTGCCATCGTCTCCACCGTCGCCGAGGAGGACCATACAGCTGAGACTTCCCCAGGGATTCGGCGGGGACGCTGCCCAGTGCTCTGGGTTCCTGCTCAAGTTGGAGCTCTACTTTGCCTCCCTCAGCCCTCACCCGGGGGATAGGGAGAAGGTCTCGGCCCTTGTCTCCTGCCTGAGGGGCAAGGCGTTGGACTGGGCCAACTCCGTTTGGTCCACTAACGGGCCGGAGTTGGCCCATTACGGGGCGTTCGTCGGCCTCTTCCGGGCCGTGTTCGATCACCCGCCCGACGGCAGGGAAGTCGGCGAGCGTCTCGTGCACCTGAGGCAGGGGACAAGGAGCGTGCGTAGGGAGCTGGAATGCCGGGACGCCATGTTGACATTCGACCAGCTTATCGACATGGCGATCCGGCTGGACAATCTGCTAGCCACCCGCGGACGCACCGGGAATGATCAGCCCCCTCCGGTACACCCCGTCGCCGGACCTGAACCCATGGAAGTGGGAGGCGCCGCACGTAGGGAGACGGTGCGGTCTAGGGAGTGTTCCTTTTGTGGGAGGAAGGGACACTCTGCCTCCCACTGTTTCCAGCGAGAGAGGGTCGAGCGGAGGAAGCCTGACACCCCTACACTGAGTCAGGTGAGTAGACCACACACACTGTCAGGGCTCTCTGCGAAGCACATGACACTTTTGGTGGCCTTCCCTGATTTTCCTGCTAACTCTCAGTGTAAGGCGCTCGTAGACTCAGGCGCAGCTGGGAATTTTATGGACAGCGGTTACGCACAGAAACTGCGCATTCCGCTGGTTCCATTGTCTCAACCTAGGTCCATTACGGGCTTAGACAGCAAACCACTAGGCACTGGTCTCGTTGAGCACATCACGGTCCCTATCACGATGACCGTACAGCACGCCCATACCGAACAGATAGAGTTTCATGTTATTCACTCTCCTGCTTTCCCTGCTTCCGTGGTTGTCGGGACACAACCCAATTATTTCCTGGTCGCAGAGAGTGTTGACAGGGTGGTCTCAGGGGTGTCAGGAGAGGTGTCTAGGTGTTTCCGTTGGTGCGACCTCGGTGGAAAGCCCAGACAGTGTCTCCGCAGTGCACATTCCCCCAGAAAATGCCGATTTAGCACTGGTCTTTTCGAAGACCATGGCTAGTCGTTTGCCATCACATCGGTCCGGGGATTGTGCTATAAACCTAAAGGGAGATGCTGTGCCGCCTTATTGTCATGTGTATCCCCTGTCGCAGGCAGAAACTGCAGCGACGGAGACCTATGTGGCCGAATCCCTGCGGCAGGGGCAGATCCGCCGTTCCACCTCGCCCGCCTCCTCGAGTTTCTTTTTTGTGAGGAAGAAGGATGGGGGTTTGCGTCCGTGCATTGACTACAGGGCGTTAAACAAACTGACGATCCGGTGCTCATATCCTATCCCCCTGATTTCCCAATATATTGAGTCAATGCATGGGGCGCGCTTCTTCACGAAACTGGACCTCCGGAGTGCGTACAATTTGGTGAGAATCCGAGAGGGAGATGAGTGGAAAACCGCCTTCAGCACCACCACGGGTCACTACGAATACCTGGTGATGCCGTATGGGTTGATGAATGCCCCGGCAGTGTTTCAGTCCTTTGTGAACGATGTGTTTAGGGACATGCTGGTGCGCGGAGTTGTGGTTTACATTGACGACATCCTCGTGTATTCCGCTACGCGTGCTGAGCATGTGTCTCTCGTTCGCAGGGTGCTGAAGCGGCTGTTGGAGCTTGTACGCAAAAGCAGAGAAGTGCGCGTTCTTCCAGCGAGCCGTCTCCTTCCTCAGGTTTCGAATTTCCGCCGATGGGGTGGAAATGGAAGTTGATCGTGTGTCAGCCGTGCGTAATTGGCCCGTTCCTACCACGGTTAAGGCGGTGCAGCGGTTCATTGGGTTTGCCAATTTCTACCGTAGGTTTATACGGGGCTTCGGCAAGGTAGCAGCTCCTATCACTTCCTTATTGAAGGGTGGGCCGAGCCAGATATCCTGGACGGCCGAGGCAGACGAGGCGTTTCGCACCCTTAAGAGAATGTTCACCTCTGCCCCGGTTTTGGCTCACCCCGACCCGTCACTGCCGTTCATAGTGGAGGTGGATGCCTCTGAGGTTGGGATAGGTGCTGTGTTGTCCCAACTATCAGGTACCCCTCCTAAGCGTCGCCCCTGCGCTTTTTACTCGCGGAAGCTCAGTGAGGCAGAGCGCAACTATGGCGTCGGTGATAGGGAGCTGTTGGCTGTGTTTAGCGCCTTGACTGTTTGGAGACATTGGCTCGAAGGAGCGAGACACCCGTTTGTAGTCTGGACCGACCACCGAAACCTGGAGTATATCCGGGCGGCGAGGAGACTGAACCCTCGTCAGGCCAGGTGGGCGTTGTTTTTTACCCGGTTTGATTTCACGCTGGTCTGGCCAAGGATGTGAGAGTGTACGTGTCCTCCTGTTCGGTGTGCGCTCAGTGTAAGGCACCTAGACACCTTCCGGCGGGTAAGTTACATCCTTTGCCCGTTCCACAACGATCATGGTCTCACCTGTCCATTGACTTTTTGACTGATCTACCCCCCTCACTAGGCAACACCACGATCCTGGTTGTTGTGGACCGGTTCTCAAAGGCCTGCCGGTTCCTTCCTCTCCCTGGTCTCCCGACGGCCCTGCAGACCGCGGAGGCTCTTTTCACCCATGTCTTCCGGCACTACGGGGTGCCGGAGGACATTGTATCTGACCGGGGCCCTCAGTTCACGTCCCGGGTTTGGAAGGCCTTTATGGGCCGGTTGGGGGTCTCGGTCAGCCTCACCTCTGGGTTCCACCCCGAAGCCAATGGGCAGGTGGAGCGTGTGAACCAAGACCTGGAGAGGTTCCTGCGGTCCTATTGCCAGGACCGGCCGGGGGAGTGGTCGGAGTTCCTGCCCTGGGCAGAGTATGCTCAGAATTCACTCCGCCACTCCTCCAATTCCTTGACCCCTTTCCAGTGCGTCCTGGGTTACCAGCCGGTCTTGGCACCATGGCAGAGCCAGCCCGAGACCGGGGCTCCGGCAGTGGACGACTGGTTCCGGCGCGCCGAGGACACCTGGTCCGTAGCTCATCGGCACATCCGGCGCGCCGGGGCTCGCCAGAAGTCTGCTGCCGACCGCCGGCGCAGCGACGCCTCGGTCTACACAGTGGGCGACCGGGTCTGGCTCTCGACCCGGAACCTCCCTCTCCGCCTGCCCTGCCGGAAGCTGGGCCCGCGGTTTGTGGGGCCGTTCAAAGTCCTGAGGAGAGTGAACGAGGTAACCTACAAGTTACAACTTCCCCCTGATTACAGGATTAATGCCTCGTTCCATGTGTCTCTCCTCAGGCCGGTGGTGGCTGGTCCCCTCCAGCAGTCTGAGGTGCGGGAGGTCCCTCTGCCCCCTCTGGACATCGAGGGGGGCCCGGCGTATTCGGTCCGCTCTGTCCTCGACTCGAGGCGCCGGGGGGGGGGGCCTGCAGTACCAGGTGGAGTGGGAGGGGTACGGCCCGGAGGAGCGTTGCTGGGTGCCGGCGGTGGATGTTCTTGATCCGGAGCTCCTCGCCGACTTCCATCGTCGGCGCCTTGATCGTCCTGCGCCGCGCCACCCCTCCCGACGTGGTGGCCTTCTAGCCATGCTGCTCCTCCTCCCACGGCACTGTCCTGTCTTGTTATTGCACACACCTGGTGTCCATTCCCTCATTAGATCGCTTATATAAGTTCCTGTGTTTCTGGCTGTCTTTGTGTGGTATTGTTCTATGTGCGGTGTACATTTTGTATTGAGCTGTCTGCACGCTTGAGTTTTACGCGTGCCCTTCTGTTATTATATCCTTAGCGATTGAACCTACCTCCCTGCGTTGGCTCCTTATTTTCACACACCTACTACACCGATTACATCCTGATAGTAATCTAAACAACTGGTACAGACCCCATAGAATGGCACTGGCTGTTAATCAATTCCAAGTACGCTAAGAACGTACTTATGTCCTTGAGAAGAAGGACAGAGAACACACCTATCTGGATTGAGATGCATGGGTACTTGGCTATTGCGCAATACCCCGCCACTCTATGAGGGCTGTAACCTCCTCGTAGTCCTAAAATAGAATATGATTGTGAATATGAACAGCAGAAGGTTGTATGGAGACTATAGCCATAATCATATGATATATGACATTTGTATATGAAATTTTTTTGAAAGTGGAAATCAACTGCAATTCTAAAAAAGCTCCCCCTCTACCGGTACTGTAATTACTTAATTTTGCAAATGTTACCTGCCTCTTCACTGCCCTGAATAACGTTAGCTAGCTGATCGAAAAGTCGGAAGCAAATTTATAAATTTGCCATTTCTGAAGCAAATATTCAGCGACTACAATGCTTTCTCGTCTCAATTTTTTTTCAGATGCTGATTTACAGTTACCGTTTAATCTGTTAAATCATTACAGTTGTGGAGTTTTTCCTGCTCTCCTGACATCCTGAAATGATTTCTGGGATATCAGATGCGTTCTCGCTGTACAAGTCACCAACCCATGCATCCTCGATAAAAGAGGCGGATATAGTACACATCCGGGCATTTTAGGCGTTCTTGGTAACTTGCGTTCTTTGTATTGGAACCGTTGATAAACAATAGTGCAATCATTTTATTTTTAGACTTTTATAAGGCCTTTGACACGGTTGAGCATGAGTTTATGTTTGAATCTTTGCGCAAATTTGGTTTTGGCTCTTCCTTTATTAGAATAGTTCAGACTTTGTACAAAAATATTAACAGCAATGTATCTTTGATGAATGGTGTTTCTCTCCGGTTTACGATTACCAGGGGCATCAGACAAGGGTGTCCTTTTTCTAAATTTTTGTTTTTATTAGTTACAGAGTTTCTTAATAGTTTTTTTACTCGCTGTGTAGATGTTCAGGGTATTGTTGTAGCTGAACACACTTTTCTAATTAGTCAATTGGCGGATGACACCTGTCTGTTTTTAAAAGATGAGAAACTGGTTCCTGTTATTTTGGAAGCTTTAAAAACATTTTCTAATGCTTCAGGACTCACTGTTAATCGTTATAAAAGTGAAATTCTACCTATTCACAGTCTTGAAAAAGGTCATATAGAAGTTACTGAGGTCAAAAATTCTGTAAGATATTTAGCTATTTTAATAAGTAAATCACCCAAAGATAGAATTTCAGATAATTTTTCACAACGGGCAAACAAATTAAAGAATGTCTTCAATTGCTGGCTACAAAGAAATTTAACTATCTATGGTCTTGATCTCTAAAGCTGAAGGTATTTCTAGGACTGTTTACCCAGCTTTGTCCTTATATATCGACCCGAAAACTTGCTCATCTATCGACTCTATATTATTTACATTTTTGTGGAAAAATAAAACTGAGTATGTTAAAAGGAAGACTTTGATAAGAAATACTTTGAAGGGAGGTGTGAATGCTTTGGAGTTCAGTACTCTCAATCAGGTTTTTAAGATCGGCTGGATTAAACGCTGCCTGAATGATGATTCAAATTTGTTATGGTTTCACATACCTAAATTAATCATTGAAAAATGTGGGGGGTTAAGTTTTTTATTGTCTTGCGATTTTAAATGCAACAAACTTCCGTTCAAGGTTGCTAATTTTCACAAGCAAGCCTTGGAGGCCTCTAAGCTTGCCTTTTGCCACAATATTTCCCCTCATAGGAGTATTATATGTAACAATCAGAATGTGCTGCGTGGAAAAAATTATATCTTTATTAAGGATTGGGTTGACAAAGGTGTTATTTTTATTTTGGATCCGTTAAAGAAGGATGGCAGCTTTTATTCCTTCAATGAATTTATCAACCTTTTTGGAGTGGTTTCCTCACCTAAAGTTTATAACTGGGTTACTAATTCTATTTCTCCTAAACTTTTGCATATGGTTAGGTCATACTGTAGTTACAGAGTATCTGCTTGTGAAATGCCCCAGTTGTCTATTGGAGGTTTGGAGCTTTCCAATGTCAAATGTAACAATGTTTGGATTATATTTTTTTTTTTGGGAAAGTCAGCTGTCATCCCATAGCTTTTTTCAAATGGAAATTAAATTATCCTTCTCTTTCTACTGTTCATATATGGTCTGGTATTAATACGTTTCTGTTACCTAACAAGTGGAAAGAGCTTCACTTTAAAATTCTACATAATTACTATCCCTGTAATTCTTTTCTTTCTAAGTTTAAGTTAGACATTTTTTTTGTAACTCTAATCTTGAAAAAATACCACATTTGTTTTTTGAATGTGACAATTCAAGGGAGTTCTGGAGGAAGGTAGCTTGGCTTATTTTTTCTGCTTATTAAAAACTCTTTACTTTTGAAGTTGTGAATGTGATGTTTTTGTTTTGGGACTCCGGGTCAAGGGAGATGGATGACAGTTTAAAACTACATACTTTAAATGGCAAATTTCATCTTCATAAGTGTAAAGTAACTGATTCTAAGCCCAATTTATGACTTTTGATTTACAATTATTTTATGACTCTCTTTGTTTATCAGCTAATAAGAAAGCTGCTAAAACCTCTTCATTGTTCAAAGAAATTATGGTTTCATTATAAATTACCTCTTGATTTTCTGAAGATTATAATTTTTATTTTTATTTTATTTTTTGTATTTCCAATGTACTTGTATTTTTTTTCATATGTAGTCTCTGTGATTGTTTTAGTAGATTATCCCGTATATACTGCCTTGCTTACTTTGAGTTTTCTGTCTTACTGTTATTTGTATTTTAATTTTATTTTGTGTGATTGATACTTGTATCCCCTGTGCTCTTTGTTCAATAAAAAAAATAAAAATAAAAAAGGATTGGAACCGTACTTGGTCCATGAAAGATGACGTCAAACGAGTTCACGAGAACACAAGTACGGACAAAAACGCGGATAGATTTTATTGGACACGAGCCTTAGCACGAGAGGGGCTACCATAAATGCGCGACAAACTTTAAATTATGTTTTCAATTTAGACTACATAAAACAATATTTTTCTCAGAAAGCAATTCTCCACTCCATGAAAAAACATTAAACGCATTATTCTGGCGATGGGGTTACGAAACGTGGGCTAAACCTTGCGGTTCCGGGAAAAACGTTGGCACAGCTGATTCTAAAGCAAGGCTAACAACTGGCATTCAAGTAGCATCGGTTTTCAGTTTATTTCTCCCCACTAAAGTTCTCTTTCGAATATATACCGCCACACTATCAGCTCCTTGTTCACGATACTAGACACACTGCGGTGAAATTAGTTTTAGATGGACATTTGACAGACATTCGGCTCTTCAAATCTCAGTAGCTCTTTAACGATGTAATCCAATATTGGCCTTATTGTGATTACAAAAGTGTATACAATGTCGCACAGCCCTTATTTACCCATATTTTAATCGAGCATAAAGTTAGCGAGCCATAGAGAACATAAAGTTGTGTATCAGAGCCTAAACCGAAAAGGAAGTGATCTCCGTCTGGTGCTGGTTGTGGGAGCGTTCAAAGTGTTAACAAATGCAGCCATGTTCTTCAAACTTCTAGTTTCAATAGCTCTTACAAAAAGTATACAGTAACTATTTAAAGTATATATTATTGATCAGAGGAGTGTGAGGAACAATGTACAACTTACATTTTTTATTTAATCTAGAAGTTCCAAAATGACAGTACTTCTTAATTTCTATAGTAGAAATGCCATTATTTAAAAAAATGCCTATACTTGATCGGGGAGGGTGAGGAACAGTGCACACCCTTAATTTTTTCAAAATCTGAAGTTGAAGCCAATGAAGTGCTCCGCTGGATTACAGCAGGAATAAAGGGGGAGTTGACAACCTTGTTAAGGTTTACTACTTTTTATTTTTCATTTCTCATGTACTTTTTATTCTATTTCAGATTTTTTTTATCTGCTTTTTACCAAAAAATAAGACATGTTGTTTTGTGAAAACTGCTCAGAATTTGTTAACAATATGGAGTCAATTCCAATTATTTGAATAAGAGGATGGTAGAACAAGTATTTGATACACTGCTGATTTTGCAGGTTTTTCCACTTACAAAGCATGTAGAAGTCTGTAATTTTTATCATAGGTACTCTTTTTTAAGTAATTAATTAGCATTTTATTGCATGACATAAGTATGTGATACATCAAAAAAGCAGAACTTATTATTTGGTAAAGAAACCTTTGTTTGCAATTACAGAGAACATTTCCTGTAGTTCTTGACCAGGTTTGCTCATACTGCAGCAGGGATTTTGGCCCACTCCTCCATACAGACCTTCTCCAGATCCTTTCGGGGCTGTCGCTGGGCAATACAGACTTTCAGCTCCCTCCAAAGATTTTCCATTAGGTTCTCATTAGTTGCCCTGGCTGCGTGTTTCGGGTCGTGGTCATACTGGAAGACCCAGCCACGGCCCATCTTCAATGCTCTTACTGAGGGATGAAGGTTGTAGGCCAAGATCTCGAACTGTAGTTCTGGGCTGATCCCTCACCTTCCTCATGATCATTGATGCCCCACAAGGTGAGATCTTGCATGGAGCCCCAGACCGAGGGAGATTGACTGTCATCTTGAACTTCTTAAATTTTCTAATAATTGCGCCAACAGTTGTTGCCTTCTCACCAAGATGCCAGCCTATTGTCCTGTAGCCCATGTATTTATTCATATAATAAATACAAATATATTAATATTATTTGTAGTTATTTAACAAAGTAAACAACCACATTAGAAAATTCTCGGTCAAAATGGCAAACATTTTCTAATTCAATACAAAAAAGGTCACATTCATGTTTTTTTTATGTTTTCGTATAGAGACGTACAGGAAGTATGTTTCTACAAGCCTGTCTGATTTTAGACATCCTAACTCCATACACAACAGGATTTAAAAGGGGCTGACACATCAGGAAATACACCGAAATAATTGTTTGAAGTACAGGTGGAAAGGTTTGCAAAGGCTTATCAAATCTGCTCTGGAGCAGATTTATTAGGCAGCCAAAGGAGAAGTTAAGCAGTGATGCCAGATGAGGAGTACAGGTGCTGACTGCTTTCTGTCGAGTCTCAGTGGAAGATTTCAAACAAATAGTCAAAATCTTAATATATGAGAAAATAATTGTAAATAACGGGACAGCCAAAAACAAAACAAGACCACAGAGTCCATAGATATTTTTGACAGTTATATCAGGAGCAGAACAGGCTAGTTTCACTACAAGGAAGTTGTCACAGTACACTTTTTCTATTACATTCCCACACAATTTTAAATGAATAGTTAAAGACAAAAGTATAATGTTATGAATACAAATCAACAACCATATTACACATGAAGAAATGCACACCATCTTTGGTGTCATCAGGACATTATACTGTAGTGGATAACATATAGCAAGATACCTGTCATAGGACATGACAGCTAAATTACTGAATTCAATTGCTCCATACGAATATATACAAAAAATCTGTAGATAACAGTACATAGTGGAAATTGAATGGTCATCTGAAACCAAATTAATCATTAGAGCAGGAAACAAAGCAGTGCTTCCATACAAGTCATTTACAAACAAAATACACAGAAACAGATACATGGGTTTGTGAAGTCTTCTCTCCATACATATGACCACAATAAGTAATGTGTTGGCAAACAATATAGAGATGTATAACACAGTTATTAGAATGAAAAACAAGAATTTTAGTGGTCCAGTGTCATTATATCCAGCTAGTATAAATGACAAGAATTGGGTCGAGTTAATCATTTTTCTTATAGTAACTACATCTATTAGTAGATATTTACTTCACTGGACAAGTGTCTATAAGGTAAATGACCAACATGATGACAGGGTTAACGTCCATAGGTTGAAACATTGTCACCTGGACTTAATGAACAATGAGTAGAACCTTCAGCAGTTTCCACATATGAGTGAAGTCAACACCTGATGTAGTCCAATAATATTATTATGTAAAATAACAAATTCAATTGACTTCCAGACTCACCACTCTCTAAAAGTATATCTGCTATCACTCCAATCAAAGTATGCAATCCTCTTTTTTAAATGCTGTAAAAAAAGGTCAGTTACTAAGCAGTGTAACTCCACACCAGAGACCAGAGTTCAATAAATGTATCCACCTTTCTCATGAGTGACCTCAGACTCAAAATGAAGAGTAGAGTGAAGAGAATGAACACGATTTAAGTCAAAAACAGGTAGTAAGTGTGTATCAGGTAGTAAGCATAAAACATGTAGTAATTCTTTATTAGCCTACAGTATATTCTGTGTCAGTGGTCTGTTCCCCAGTAAACTAATGTCACATCACTGAACTTTTATACCTTATGAAGGAAGAAACACACAGTGGTGTTGTTTTTCCAGATCAACTGTTCAGCAGGTCCTCCCTCGCATGTTGCCTGTCACCTGGGAATTCTTTACAGTATTATGTTTAGGTAGTCTTTGACATAGCCTGTATTTATGATTTAATCTTCATTTATATGTAATTGACATCAACAGAAATGCAATTAATCGTGTAAATACCTCAGAGCTCAGTATTTTATTATCTATTTATTTTGTAGCTTACCATTTATCTCATCGTGTTTCCAGTGCTTTAACCTGTTTAGCTTCCACTGCTTGTCTGCAGTGGGATACAAAGCGTTCTGCTGCCGCTGATATGTTTCAGGTCTCAGTAAAATAATTAATTTCTCTGAGTAGGAAATACTATTGTTCCATGTAACACAAATTTGTTTTGTGAACAAATGGTTAGCATTTCTTAGCTAGTAACTGTGAGTTAGTAACTAGATGTGATGATTTTCACGAAGCAGCTGCCAGAGAAGACATGCTGACAGACCGAGATTCTATAATAGTCATTTGCATTTGTGGACAATATGTTTAAAACCTACTCTAGCTTGCTTTAATAAGTACTCTAGCAGTACTTATTGTGGTACTGTAAGCAGTACCACGTGTATTGTGGTACTGCTTACAGTACCATAATACACGTCGGCTCAGCCTGTGACATCGCTACACCCTCAGCATTCGAACTCTCCCTCCTAATGGCCGACGGCCGGGAATGACGGTTTCCCCTTTCCTCTGTAAGCACTTCTTTGTGTGACACTAGTAGCACTCTTTTGACCATGCCTCTGACAAGTCTAGCACACCCCTTTTGTATTGTATTGTAATGTTATATGCAAAAATTGTTTTTTATGAACAAATGGGAAGCATTTCTTAGCTAGTAACTGTGAGTTAGTAACTAGATAGCAAAAAACATCCAGTATGCGGCAGTCCTGTGGGCAAAAATGCCTTGTTGATGCTAGAGGTCAGAGGAGAATGGGCCGACTGATTCAAGCTGATAGAAGAGCAACTTTGACTGAAATAACCACTCATTACAACCGAGGTATGCAGCAAAGCATTTGTGAAGCCACAACACGCACAACCTTGAGGCGGATGGGCTACAACAGCAGAAGACCCCACCGGGTACCACTCATCTCCACTACAAATAGGAAAAAGAGGCTACAATTTGCACGAGCTCACCAAAATTGGACAGTTGAAGACTGGAAGAATGTTGCCTGGTCTGATGAGTCTCGATTTCTGTTGAGACATTCAGATGGTAGACTCAGAATTTGGCGTAAACAGAATGAGAACATGGATCCATCATGCCTTGTTACCACTGTGCAGGCTGGTGGTGGTGGTGTAATGGTGTGGGGGATGTTTTCTTGGCACACTTTAGGCCCCTTAGTGCCAATTGGGCATTGTTTAAATGCCACGGCCTACCTGAGCATTGTTTCTGACCATGTCCATCCCTTTACGACCACCATGTACCCATCCACTGATGGCTACTTCCAGCAGGATAATGCACCATGTCACAAAGCGCCAATCATTTCAAATTGGTTTCTTGAACATGACAATGAGTTCACTGTACTGAAATGGCCCCCACAGTCACCAGATCTCAACCCAATAGAGCATCTTTGGGATGTGGTGGAATGGGAGCTTCGTGCCCTGGATGTGCATCCCACAAATCTCCATCAACTGCAAGATGCTATCCTATCAATATGGGCCAACATTTCTAAAGAATGCTTTCAGCACCTTGTTGAATCAATGCCATGTAGAATGAAGGCAGTTCTGAAGGCGACAGGGGGTCAAACAAAGTATTAGTATGGTGTTCCTAATAATCCTTTAGGTGAGTGTATGTACCATTTGTAAAGAAAACACGAGTGAGCAGGCCAAACACGTGTTTTTTTCCTTATGGGATTCACATTCTTCTGTGGGTCATAACAGAATGGCACAGAACATGGCAACAAAGAAAAATATTTACTGCCCCCTGTTCAAAAGTCTGCATACCCTTAGAACTTAATAATGTGTATTGCCCTCTGTAGCATCAATGACTGAAACATGGTGCATTCATCTTGACATCAATTCCTCATGCCTTTAGAGCGCACCCCCACCCCCAAAAACATCAGTGAGACACCATCATGCTTCACAGTGGGGATGGTATTTTGTTCACTATAGGCCTTGTTGACCCCTCTTTTGTGACCATAAAGCTCTATTTTGTTCTCGTCACTCCAAATTACAGTGTGCCAGAAGCTTTGAGGCTTGTCAAGGTGTTGTCAAACATATTGTATCCGGGCTTTTTTGTGGCATTGGGGCAGTAAAGGCTTCTTTCTGGCAACTCGACCTTGCAGCTCATTTTTGTTCAAATATTGTCGTATTGTGCTTTTTGAAACAACCACACTGTCTTTTTCCAGAGCAGCCTGTATTTCTCCTGAGGTTACCTGTGGGTTTTTCTTTGTAACCCGAACAATTCTTCTGGCAGTTTTAGCTGAAATCTTTCTTGGGCTACCTGACCTTGGCTTGGCATCAAGAGATCCTTGAATTTTCCACTTCTTAATACTGACTTTTGATATCTTTTGATATTCTTTTCCGTCATTATATTGTTCCATTACCTTGTTATGCAAGTCTTTTGACAGTTATTTTCTGCTCCCATTGGTTCAGTATCTAGACTGCTCAGTGCATCCATGTGAGAGCTAACAAACTAATTTACTAATTTCCTGCCTGTTGGGCCCTGTCCGGGGCCTCCCCCGGATAGGGCCACAGTGTCTCTGGACCTCCCTGTCTCAGCCCCAAGGTCTTACGCTGCTATATTATTGTGCTGACCCTTGAGTAGGGTCAGTTCTCCTTCTCCACTATATGATGATTTTTAAATAATTAATTTGCATTTTATTGCATGACATAAGCATTTGATCACCTACCAACCAGTAAGAATTCTGGCTCTCACAGACCTTTTAGTTTTTCTTTAAGAAGCTCTCCTGTTCCCCACTCATTACCTGTATTAACTGCACCTGTTTGAACTCGTTACCTGTATAAAAGACACAATGGCCAAGACTATGAGGCTGTGTAAGGACATCAGGGATAAAATTGTAGACCTGCACAAGGCTGAGATGGGCTACAGGACAATAGGCAAGCAGTTTAATGACAAGGCAACAACTGTTGGCGCAATTATTAGAAAATGGAAGAAGTTCAAGATGACGGTCAATCTCCCTCAGTCTGGGGCTCCATGCAAGATCTCACCTAGTGGGGCATCAATGGTCATGAGGAAGGTGAGGGATCAGCCCAGAACACGGCAGGAACTGATCAATGACCTGAAGAAAATTGGGACCACAGTTTCAAAGAAAACCATTAGTAACACACTACGCCGTCATGGATTAAAATCCTGCAGCGCACGCAAGGTCCCCCTGCTCAAGCCAGCGCATGTCCAGGCCTGTCTAAAATTTGCCAATGACCATCTGGATGATCCAGAGGAGGAATGGGAGAAGGTCATGTGGTCTGAAGGATCTGGAGAAGGTCTTTATGGAGGAGTGGGCCAAAATCCCTGCTGCAGTGTGTGCAAACCTGTTCAAGAACTACAGGAAACTTATGATCTCTGTAATTGCAAACAAAGGTTTCTGTACCAAATAATAAGTTCTGCTTTTCTGTTGTATGAAATACTTATGTCATGCAATAAAAAGCAAATTAATTACTTAAAAATCATACACACACCCCTCCAAGAACTGCCACCTTAACGTGGTGGAGGGGTTTGAGTACCCGAGTGACCCTAGGAGCTATGTTGTCTGGGGCTATATGCCCCTGGTAGGGTCTCCCAAGGCAAACAGGTCTTAGGCGACGGGTCAGACTAAGAGCGGTTCAAAACCCCTTAATGAAGAATAACATTTTGAGTACCGTGACGTCGCCCGGTATGGCGCAGCCGGGGCCCCACCCCGGAGCCAGGCCCGGGGTTGGGGCTCATTGCGAGCGCCTGGTGGCCGGGCCTTCCCCCATGGGGCCCGGCCGGGCTCAGCCCGAACGGGTGACGTGGGGCCGCCCTCCCGTGGGCTCACCACCCACAGGAGGGACCATAAGGGGCCGGTGCAAAGAGGATCGGGCGGCAGTCGAAGGCAGGGGCCTAGACAACCCGATCTCTGGACACAGAAACTGGCTCTAGGGACGTGGAATGTCACCTCGCTGGCGGGGAAGGAGCCTGAGTTAGTGCGTGAGGTTGAGAGGTTCCGATTAGAGGTAGTCGGGATCACCTCTACGCACGGCTTGGGCTCTGGAACCACACTCCTTGAGAGAGGATGGACTCTTCACCACTCTGGAGTTGCCCATGGTGAGAGGCGGCGGGCTGGTGTGGGTTTGCTCATAGCTCCCCAGCTCTGCCGCCATGTGTTGGAGTTTACCCCGGTGAACGAGAGGGTCGTTTCCCTGCGCCTACGGGTCGGGGATAGGTCTCTCACTGTTGTTTGTGCCTACGGGCCGAACCGCAGTGCAGAGTACCCGACCTTCTTGGAGTCTCTGGGAGGGGTGCTGGAAAGTGCTCCGACTGGGGACTCTATTGTTCTACTGGGGGACTTCAACGCCCACGTGGGCAACGACAGTGACACCTGGAGGGGCGTGATTGGGAGGAACGGCCCCCCTGATCTGAACCCGAGTGGTGTTCAGTTATTGGACTTCTGTGCTAGTCACAGTTTGTCCATAACGAACACCATGTTCAAGCATAAGGGTGTCCATCAGTGCACGTGGCACCAGGACACCCTAGGCCGCAGGTCGATGATCGACTTTGTTGTCGTCTCATCTGACCTGCGGCCGTATGTCTTGGACACTCGGGTGAAGAGAGGGGCGGAGCTGTCAACTGATCACCACCTGGTGGTGAGTTGGATCCGATGGTGGGGGAGGAAGCTGGACAGACTCGGCAGGCCCAAGCGTACTGTAAGGGTCTGCTGGGAACGTCTGGCCGAGTCTCCTGTCAGAGAGATCTTTAACTCCCACCTCCGGCAGAGCTTCGACTGGATCCCGAGGGAGGTTGGAGATATTGAGTCCGAGTGGACCATGTTCTCCACCGCCATTGTCGAAGCGGCCGCTCGGAGCTGTGGCCGTAAGGTCTCCGGTGCCTGTCGAGGCGGCAATCCCCGAACCCGGTGGTGGACACCGGAAGTAAGGGATGCCGTCAAGCTGAAGAAGGAGTCCTATCAGGCCTGGTTGGCTTGTGGGACTCCTGAGGCAGCTGACGGGTACCGACAGGCCAAGCGGGCTGCAGCCCGGGTGGTTGTGGAGGCAAAAACTCGGGCCTGGGAGGAGTTCGGTGAGGCCATGGAGAAGGACTATCGGCTGGCCTCGAAGAGATTCTGGCAAACCATCCGGCGCCTCAGGAGAGGGAAACAGTGCCCTACCAACGCTGTTTACAGTAGAGGTGGGCAGCTGTTGACCTCAACTGAGGATGTCGTCGGGCGGTGGAAGGAGTACTTCGAGGATCTCCTCAATCCCGCTGACATGTCTTCCATTGAGGAAGCAGAGGATGAGGGCTCAGTGGTGGACTCGTCCATCACCCGGGCTGAAGTCACAGAGGTGGTCAAGAAACTCCTCGGTGGCAAGGCACCGGGGGTGGATGAGATCCGCCCTGAGTACCTCAAGTCTCTGGATGTTGTGGGGCTGTCTTGGTTGACACGCCTGTGCAACATCGCGTGGCGGTCGGGGACAGTGCCTCTGGGATGGCAGACCGGGGTGGTGGTCCCTCTTTTTAAGAAGGGGGACCGGAGGGTGTGTTCCAACTATAGGGGGATCACACTTCTCAGCCTTCCCGGGAAAGTCTATGCCAGGGTTCTGGAGAGGAGAATACGGCCGATAGTAGAACCTCGGATTCAGGAGGAACAGTGTGGTTTTCGTCCGGGCCGTGGAACACTGGACCAGCTCTATACCCTCTACGGGGTGTTGGAGGGTTCATGGGAGTTTGCCCAACCAATCCACATGTGTTTTGTGGATTTGGAGAAGGCATTCGACTGTGTCCCTCGCGGCATCTTGTGGAGGGTGCTTGGGGAATATGGGGTCCTGGGTCCTTTGCTAAGGGCTGTCAGGTCCCTATACAACCGAAGCAGGAGCTTGGTCCGCATTGCCGGCAGTAAGTCAGACTTGTTCCCAGTGCATGTTGGACTCCGGCAGGGCTGCCCTTTGTCACCGGTTCTGTTTGTAATTTTTATGGACAGAATTTCTAGGCGCAGCCAGGGGCCGGAGGGTGTCAGGTTTGGGGACCACACGATTTCGTCTCTGCTCTTTGCAGATGATGTTGTCGTGTTGGCCCCTTCTAACCAGGACCTTCAGCATGCACTGGGACGGTTTGCAGCCGAGTGTGAAGCGGTGGGGATGAAAATCAGTACCTCCAAATCCGAGGCCATGGTCCTCAGTCGGAAAAGGGTGGCTTGCCCACTTCAGGTTGGTGGAGAGTGCCTGCCTCAAGTGGAGGAGTTTAAGTATCTAGGGGTCTTGTTCACGAGTGAGGGAAGGATGGAACGGGAGATTGACAGACGGATCGGTGCAGCTTCTGCAGTAATGCAGTCGATGTATCGGTCTGTCGTGGTGAAGAAAGAGCTGAGCCGCAAGGCGAAGCTCTCGATTTACCAGTCAATCTACGTTCCTACTCTCACCTATGGTCATGAGCTTTGGGTCATGACCGAAAGGACAAGATCCCGGATACAGGCGGCCGAAATGAGTTTTCTCCGCAGGGTGGCTGGGCGATCCCTTAGAGATAGGGTGAGAAGCTCGGTCACCCGGGAGGAGCTCAGAGTAGAGCCGTTGCTCCTCCACATCGAGAGGGGTCAGCTGAGGTGGCTTGGGCATCTTTTTCGGATGCCTCCGGAACGCCTTCCTGGGAAGGTGTTCCGGTCCCATCCCACCGGGAGGAGACCCCGGGGAAGACCTAGGACACGCTGGAGGGACTATGTCTCCCTGCTGGCCTGGGAACGCCTCGGTGTCCCCCCGGAAGAGCTAGAGGAAGTGTCTGGGGAGAGGGAAGTCTGGGCATCCCTGCTTAGACTGCTGCCCCCGCGACCCGGCCCCGGATAAGCGGTAGAAGATGGAAAAATCATACAACGTGATTTTCTGGATTTTTGTTTTAGATTCCATCTCTCACAGTTGAAGACTTCCACATGCTTTGTAAGTGGGAGAACCTACAAAAACCTGCAAAAATGCTTTCTAAAGCATTTGAGGCTTTTTCAAATTGTGCCATAAATCAGTTCATTCTCTCAGCTTTTGAACTCACTGTACAGTGGCATAACCTGCTGGTCATGAACAAATAACACATGTTTAATGTTTCTATATATGTCTTTTTCCATAATATCCTACAAGACTTTGTGGTGCAAATGTTTAAGTGTGTGCGTTGCGAAGGGGAATTAGAATGCGGGTTCGTACCTTACATTCATCTTGCCTTACCAGATAGCTTTTTAACTGTGCATCCATTCAAATGTTTTGGATTATAAAGACAAGGATGTCACTGGATTTGATTGCTGTGCCCCACCCTACTCTAGGACTCTCAGACCGCATCATGGTCCATCTAACACCCACAAACAGGAAAAGGAGGATGAAGTGAAGAGCCTTCTTTATACAGATCCAGACCTTCTGTCAAAGGTATGCAGCAGTGAAGCCACAGAGGGACATTTTCAGGTCTGCCATTAATGGTCTGGATGAGTACACTGATGCTGTGACATCATACATCAGCTTCTGTGAGGACGACTGCATACCAACATGGACCAAGGTGAGCTACAACAATGACAAACTGCCTGGTTCACTGCCAAACTCAGATAGCTGCGTTCAGAAAGGACACGATGTTCAGGAGTAGAGTGAGAGACAGGTACAGAGAGGCTAAATATAGCTTTGGTGAGGCAGTGAAGGAAGCCAAGTGCCTGTATGGAGAGAAAGTAAAACAACTGTTCCAAACTAACGACTCCACGTCTGTTTGGAGAGGTCTCCAACAGATTATCAAATACAAGCCTAAATCCCCCCACTCCGACTTGCCAACGACATGATTGAGTTCTACTGCAGATTTGAAAGACAAAAGGGCAGTCCTGACAACATACCTTCTCCCTGTGCATCCAGCCATCAACACCAACCCCCCACCATCAGGGCTCATTCACAATCACCCATCTCAATCATCCTCAACTACAATGGAACACTGCAATGGAACTTTCAATCCTGGTAGGGGACGTTAACAGACTATTCAAGAGACAGAACACCCAAAAAGCAGCAGGGCCAGATCAGATCAGCTTTCTGCTGTGATTACGGACATCTTCAACCCCTCACTGGAGACATACTGCATCCTAGACAGTTTCAAGTCCTCCATCATCAACCCAAGTCATTTGAGTGCATTGTGCTGTCCCACCTCAAGACCATCACCGACCCTCTACTAGACCCACTACGGTTTGCCTGCAGAGCCAACAGGTCTGTGGACGACACGGTCAACATGGCTCTTCACTTCATCCTCCAGCATCTGGACTCCCCTGGAACCTACACCAGAATCCTCTTTGTGTATTTCAATTCCCTATTCAAAACCATAACTCCCACTTTGCTCCAGACAAGCTATCCCAACTGGGAGTGCCCGAGTCCACATGCAGGTGCATCACAGCCTTCCTGTCCAACAGAAGGCAGCACATGAGGCTGGGGAAGCACCTGTCTGACCCCCTGACCATCAGCACCGGCTCCCCTCAAGGTTGTGTCCTATCCCCCCTACTCTTCTCCCTGTACACCAACAGCTGCACCTCCAGTCACCACTCTGTCAAGCCCCTGAAGTTTACAGATTATACCATCCTCATTGGACTTATTTCTGATGAAGACGAGTTTGCCTAGAGGTGGGAGATTGAAAATCTTGTGTCCTGGTGTAGTCAGAACAACTTGTAGCTCAACTTCCTAAAGACAGTGGAGATGATAGTGGACAATTCAGAACTCTCCCCTCTGGCAGAAGGTTGAGGTCTATCTGGACCAGAACCTCTCACCACAAGACCAGTTTCTTTCCTACAGCATTAGGCCTCATGAACATTACCCATGCCCCCGGCATACATGGGTTTCTGATTCTGATCTCGCACCACCTGTTACTTATGAGCCTGCAATGCTACCAGCTGCACCATTGCTGGTGTGAGAATGCAGGCATTTGTTTTACGTAAGTTATTAAATCAGGTGACCAGTGGAGGTCTGTCACGATAGAGAAGATACAAAAGGTATTCTGTGTTTAACTCAAGTCTTCAAATCCAGGACTTGAGAATAACGATGGCCTGTTGGCACCCGGCCAGTAAAAAGTTGGGACTAAAAACTAGCCACTCGCTGTCCTTGTTGCGCTAGGTTTAAGGTTTGGGGTAAGGCAATAAACTGAAAAAGATTAGGTTAAGGTTAAGGTTAGGTATCACAGCACTGGGGTTAAGGTTTGAGTTAGATTAGAAGAAAACATTTAAATCCCCCAACATATCATAGTGACCTTGGTAAGGGACTGGATGTCCTTATTTGGAGCAGTGGGTACTTGTGGACCTGAAGGAGATGGGTTCGAAACACTGCTTGCCAATTGCTACTCTTTTTCTAAAATTTTTGCTTAACAGTTTTGGAAACAGCATTGTACAGTAAATATTAAATAATAAATCAGCCATTTCCAGCTACAATAGTCATTTACAACATTTATAATATACACACTGTATTTCTGTTCAGTTTGATGTTATTGTAATGGACCACAAATGTGCTTCTCTTTTGATTTTTTTTAAGGAATTTCTAAGTGATCACAAACATTTGAACATTAGTGTAAGCACATTTTTCCTACAGTGGTATACAAAAAAATAGTTAGGTTAAATTGTACATTTTCAAACATATTTATTGTAGGTCTATGATAGGTCTGTGCTTGTTTATGTACTGACAAACACAATTCCCCTAAGGGGTTTTAAAGCTTTCTTTGAAAGTTTGTATATCAGAATCAGAAAAGGTTTTATTGCCAATTCCTTTTCTGTTATCCAATCATGCCCACTAATCTTCGAACATAATTCCTATTAATGTTGACAGAGCATATCTAAATAATCAGAAAATATGGATTATGAAGCTCACCAAAGTAATCCATAAATCAATAAAATAAGACAAGTTAAGATTATAGTGAAAGTGCTATGGCATTACTGTCACGTTTCAAGGAAGGCAGTAGGCATGGAGCAGAGCGAATATGGAAACTTCCTTTATTTTTTCTACAACTCACTATCAACTGAGTACATAATATTAAAGCGCCACAAATGTGAACTGAAGCAAAATGGCATAAAATGAACCACAAAACAGAAGGCAAACCAGAGTAACTTAAATAGGGTCCCCAATTAGTGGCAACAAGAGGCAGCTGCCCCTAATTGGGGACAATCAAAAACATCAGCGCAGAGATGCCTAGATGCACAACTGCAGGCAGGCCCTGGCTGTGACCCCCAGAAGCTTAGAGATGCCCGGAGGCCCCCAGCCAGGACCTGACAATTAGGTTATTAGTGGAACCAATCACATTCAGTTAAAAATCTCAATATTGTAATGTATTTAGGGTTTTTAGGCTTATAGTATGTTTTTACAAGCCTGTCTAATTTTATCCATCCTAACTCCATACACAATTGGATTGAAAAGTGGCTGGCACATCAGGAAATACACTGATAGAACAGTGTGAAGTACAGCTGGAACATTTTGCCTTGGTCTATCAATTCTACTCTGGATCAAAATTAAGAAACAGCCAAAAGAGAAGTTAAGCAGTGATGCCAGATGAGGAGTACAGGTGTTGAAAGCTTTCTGTCGGTTCTCAGTAGAAGACTTCAAACAAATAGTCAGAATCTTAATATAGGAGAGACAAATTGTAAATAAAGGGACAGCAAACAACACAACAAAACCGCAAAGTCCAAAGATGTTATTAACTGTCATGTCTGAAGTTGAACAGGCTAGTTTTACTACAAGGTAGTTGTCACAGTACAGCTTTTCGATAACATTTCCACACAGTTGCAAACGAAGAGTTAGAGACAGATGTATGATGTCATTAACGAAAGTAAATAACCATGTTACACAAACTAATATACACACCTTCTTGGGTGCCATAAGAACATTATACTGTAGTGGATAACATATAGCAAGGTACCTGTCATAGGACATTACAGCTAAATTGCTTAATTCAATTGATCCATACGTATATATACAAAAGATCTGTAGATAACAGTACACAGTGGAAACTGAATGGTCATCTGAAACCAAATTAGTCATGAGAGCAGGAAACAAAGCAGTGCTTCCATACAAGTCATTTACAAACAAACTACACAGAAACAGATACATGGGTTTGTGAAGGCTTCTCTCTGTACATATAACCACAATAAGCAATGTGTTGGCAAACAATATAGAGATATATAATGCAGTTATTATGAATAAATAAAAATACTTTAACCGTCCAATATCACTATATCCAGCAAGTATAAATGAGTGAAATTGTGTTGAGTTCATCCTGTATGTGACAAAAAACACACAAATAAAATACTTCAGTTTCGATTTTCAGGTGCCTAAGACTTTTGCACCATACTGTATATACTTTTTACGCAATATTTAGTTTACCAGAGAGCAGTGTTTATGAGGTACACTAATCAGCCTCTATGACTGACATCTCCGCTTCATTTATATATATTTATATAATTACTCATCACAGAATTTGTCTTCAAATTCATCACTGTCGTAGCTACAGTATATTCATGAGAAAGCATTATTTACTGTTGCAGAACAACACAAACAGAACATACAGCAGATATTATATAAAATTAAACATAATAGATCCTTCATACAGTTTAACAATATTCACATTTTCAGTAAGAATTACATTAAACTCACCCTCTTCTACCAGTTTTAGTTCAACACTTATAAAGACTACATGTATAAACACCCCAAACACAGTGTGTGACTCCAATGCTATGCTAGTAGTGAAGTGATGTTTGTGGTAGCTCTGGTGATCAAGCGTTTAAAAAATAACAGGATTCTTGTCTAAAACAGGTGTATGTCAAAAACAGTATGTAGGTCTGTGTAGGCCTACGGTATCTTCAATGTCATTGATCTGTTCCCCACTACTCTAATTTCACATCACTGAACTTTTATACCTTTCAAAGGAATATAAATAATTATACATCACTGTTGTGTTGTTGTTCCAGACTGACTGTACAGTTGGCCCCATGCTGCCTGAATCATCTGGGACCTCAGAGATCACTTGAAAGGGCAATGCATATTGGGAAATGATATCATGCTTAATTCCTTTAAGCAAATACAACTCAAATTTGAAACCCTGTTTAATTTTATTTATTTGTTTTAATTCTGGGAGCTTATGGAGTTGTACAGTGTAAGTGAGTAGTACTCATTTTGTTTGAGGCAATCAGTTACCACAAAACTTTCAACTTTTGAACCAAAAGGTTGTGAGTTATTTAAATCATAACCTTTTAGTTTTATACAGCTCCAGAAAGAAATTAAGAGATCACTGCACCTTTTTCTTTTCCTTTCCAAAGAGTTTAAAAGGAAAGTTTTTGAGTGAGGAACAGAAGTGTTCATTTTGCAGTGGTGTCTTCATTTTAACCCCTTCTGTTCCTCACTCAAAACATTCCTTTTTGACTTCTTTGGAAATGAAAGAAAAATTTTCAGTGGTCTCTTAATTTTTTCAGGGCTGTTTTACTTAAATTATTACATTTCCTTTAAATTACATTACAAGTATGATGGACACATACACATTGAGTTTTTCCAACATTAAATACTCAGTTACTTTACTTAATATTTTGTTTTGCTATATTGACTTAATTTCATCTAATAAGCAAGCAAGTTTATTTATATAGCACAATTCATACATAGAAGCAATTCAATGTGCTTTACTATACACATTTTTATTTATTTATAGAATTTAAACAGTCAGATTGTTACAATTATCCTCACATTCCAATGCTAGGATGAACCCGTCAGTTCCTTTGTGAGTCAATCTTTGCATCAATGTCTTACTTGGCTCTCTCCAGGGGGACATTTATGCCATGTCTGTACATGCATTTTATATTGATCATCAGTGAATTACAGTTAACATTAACACTCTTTACTGAACCACCCCGGTATCTCAATCCTTGCGGTCCAGTGCTTGGGTAAACTCGTCAAACCTTTTGTGAGAAAATACCCTTAATCGATGTAAACAGCAACAGAAGAACTTGCATTATCCGTCATCTGCAGATTGTTACATTTACACAGTTTATTCCTCTGATAGCACCAGAAATTGCGATTGGTAAAACATAGCAACATTGAAATTTAATAACAAAAGAAATCAAAGAATGAGAGAAATATAAAAGACATCATAAAATAACAGCATAATAATTAAACATAGAATAAGAAAATAGAAATAGAATAAAAACGTGATAAAAACATAGCTATAAAAGCTGTAAGGCTAAACAGTGCGGTTAAGTTTAAGCTCTCAGTCATAGGCACATGAAAACTGAAGTGTTTTTATCCTGGATTTAAAAATGGATACGTTTGGGGCATCTAAGATCTTCTGGTAGTTTATTCCAGTTGTGTACAGCATAACTGCTAAACGCCGCTTGACCATGTTTAGTTTGGACTCTGGGCTCTACTAGCTGATCTGAGTTCATGGAGCTAAAAGCCCTGCTCGGTTTATATTCTTCAAACATATCGGAAATGTATTCGGGGCCTAAACCATTCAGTGATTTATACACTAAAAGCACCACTTTAAAATCTATTCTGTAACTGAGAAGTGAGAAGAATTACCATTTTGAGTTTCAGTAACTGAAAACATTTCAGTTGACTCTTTTAGCAATTCAATTAATTTGTAATCAAAAGGTACATGTAAAAGTAACTGCAAAAATGTAAGTTCCACACACAAATTACTTTTAAGTGAATAAACTTTACAGTTGCCTTAACATTTTTGAGTTTCTGCTAACTTATTTGGGTTTACAGTGTAGCACACCAGGCAATGATGCTAATTAAAAACATGCTAATTATTAGCTGGCCTACAACTAGTCCAGCATGAGACACTTCCTATTTGGCATGTTTGCTGTAAGACTCATTAATGTAATGAGATGCTACTTAAACATAACAGGGTAGGGTTTTGCGGTTATTGTACTTTTTTTTTCAAAACTCCAAACATGATAGCATGCTAGGTTGCAAGAAACTACAAAGGCTTATTTGGAAGAAAAAGCTAAGCAATTCTATTATATCTTTACATGCAGAATATATTAATGTATGATTTTACTTGGAGAGATATTTGGAGTTTTTCGAGCTACTACATGCTGCACTTGGTGGGTGACATCGTCATTGAGTGTAGTTTTGTAAGCCACATTAGCAACCTAATTAGGTTTTCGTCATGTTTTGGTAAAATCTAGTAAGAGGTCTGGATAAAAGTCACCTTGTGTTTTAATATGTTTACACAATTATCAAAACAGTGAGATCATGTAAGCCTACTATGGAAAAAAAATCAATGGTGTAATGGCTGAAATCACAACTTTTTATGGATTTAAGACCAATATGATTCATACTACACTGCTCAAAAAATGTGGGGAACCCCTAAGGGAAAGTAATCATCCCAGTATAACATCAAGTCAATTAAACAGGGATAACAATCCATCCAGTTAGGAAGCATAAGCGATTGTGTATCAGTGTCACCTGTTTTTACAGGTGGTGGCCACAGACAGTTACTTCTCTCCTTAACCTGTCCCTGTCACTACTGGTAGCATGAGGACCCACTGGAACCCTGTTCTCTTCACAGATGAGAGCAGGTTCACCCTGAGCACACGTGACAGACGTGTAAGAGTCTGGAGACGCCATTGTGAACGTTATGGTGCCTACATCATCATCCTGCATGAACAGTTTGGCGGTGGGTCATTGATGGTCTGGGGAGGAATATCCCCAGAGGGTCGCAGAGACCTCCACATGCTAGCCTACAGTACCCTGAAGGCTGTTAGGTACCAGGATGAAATCCTCAGACCCATCGTCAGAACTTACGCTGGTGCAGTGGGCCCTGGATTCTTCTTAGTTCAGAACAATGCCCCGCCTCATGTGGCCAGAGTGTGTAGGCAGTTCTTGGATCACAAAGGCATTGATGCCATTGACTGGCCCTCACGTTCCCCAGCCATGAATACAATTGAGAACCTCTGGGACGTTATGTATCAGTGCATTCTACGCCACCAAGGAGCACCATAGACTGTCCAGGAGCTCAATGATGCCCTGATCCAGGTCAGGCCGGAGATCCCCCAGGACACCATCCATTGTCTAAACAGGAGCATTGACAGACGTTGTCAGGACTGCATACTTGCAGGTGGGAGCCATACACACTACTGAGCAGGCACGTGCACAGGTAAGGCTCAACCTGTGCAGAGCACATTCCCCTTTGCTATCTAGTGCCCTTTCATGTGCCCGTCTGCCTTGGTGACGTGCGTCGTGCACACCGACGAGCATGCCTCGGCCATGTCTTTTACGCGCGTCACTCACTCACTCCGATGGGCATGCGTCCTCCGTTTTTCTTTTTTGCACGCCACTCTCTCTGTCCATGTGACACGACAACTCCACCCACTTTTTCAGATTCAGCACATGCCCCTCGGTCTGTGCACAGTAATGCTACTGAGTCACATTATGTTGGAACAGCATAATGGATTTTTATCCAGCCCTCAATCGGTTGGTGATACAGAAGATAGCAGTACTCTGGAGAGTTGAAGCTGCAAGGTCCAGGAGGCATGTAGAGGCAGAGGAAGAAGCCAGGAGATCCAGTTCTGAGACTAAATCATTGGTATAACCAACATTCAAATCCAGGGATGTTTGAGGATCAGGAGGGATTTTAACAACCTCTGAACCCACTATGTTATCACTGGGCACATTCCAGTCTATGCCTTCCATAGTGCCACCTGGTGGTGTCTGTATAAATCATCTGCCATGCTTCAACACCCAATACATTACATTTGTTCTAAGACACAGATACAAAGAGACAATTGTGTTAATAGAACAGCAGCAAGAAATAGCATTCAAATGACACAAAATAACGTTACATAAGGCACATACAGTACATGTCATACGAGATATACAGCTCCGAAAAAAACTCAAAACCTTCCTCAACATTTTTAGAAAGGAAAGAAAAAAGTGCAGTGCTCTCTTAATTTTTTCTAGAGCGATGTATATGACAAATATATGTATATGACAAATAGGCCATCTGAATGAATAAACTAAATAATCAAGAAATATTTAAATAGGTAGTGAAGTAACATAGAATCAAGGTTAATTCCTCATTTACAAAGACAGATAGGTCAAAGTGCACACTATCAGCATAAATTATAGCAATGTTAGAAGTTGAACAGGCAAGTTTTACTACAAGGTCGTTGTCACAGTACACTTTTTCTATTACGATACCACAGAAGTTTAAATTAATAGTTAATAACAAAGTATGATGTTTTGTATGAAAATCAACAACCATATTACACACAGAATACACATCTTCTGTCATCAGGACATTATACGAGAGTGGATAACATATAGCAAGGTAAATGTCATAGGACATGACTGCTAAATTACTGAATTCAGTAAATCGATATGAATAAATACAAAAGATCTGTAGATAACAGTACACGTTAGAAACTGAATGGTCATCTGAAACCAAATTAGTCATGAGAGCAGGATACAAAGCAGAGCTTCCATACAAGTCATTTACAAACAAACTACACAGAAATAGATACATGGGTTTGTGAAGGATTCTCTCCATACTTATAACTACAAAAAGCAATGTGTTGGTAGATGCTATAGAGATATACAGTGGGGAGAACAAGTATTTGATGCACTGCCAATTTTGCAGGTTTTCCTACTTACAAAGCATGTAGAAGTCTGTAATTTTTATAATAGCATGACAAAAAAGCAGAACTTAATATTTGGTACAGAAACCTTTGTTTGCAATTACAGAGATCATACGTTTTCTGTAGTTCTTGACCAGGTTTGCACACACTGCAGCACTCCTCCATATAGACCTTTTCCAGATCCTTCAGTTTTCGGGGTTGTCGCTGGGCAATATGGACTTTCAGCTCCCTCCAAAGATTTTCTATTGGGTTCAGGTCTGGAGACTGGCTAGGCCACTCCAGGACCTTGAGATGCTTCTTACGGAGCCACTCCTTGCCCTGGCTGGGTGTTTCGGGTCGTTGTCATGCTGGAAGACCCAGCCACGGCCCATCTTC
Organism: Esox lucius; assembly: GCF_011004845.1. Classification (NCBI taxonomy): domain Eukaryota; kingdom Metazoa; phylum Chordata; class Actinopteri; order Esociformes; family Esocidae; genus Esox; species Esox lucius. Next base: position 40,413,062 of record NC_047575.1, on the reverse strand, counting down.
AATGCTCTTACTGAGGGAAGGAAGTTGTTGGCCAGGATATTGCGATACATGGCCCCATTCGTCGTCCTGTCCCCTTTGCAGAAAAGCATCCCCAAAGAATTATGTTTCCACCTCCATGCTTCACGGTTGGGATGGTGTTCTTGGGGTTGTACTAATCCTTCTTCTTCCTCCAAACACGGCGAGTGGAAACTATATTTTTGTCTCATCAGACCACATGACCTTCTCCTATTTCTCCTCTGGATCATCCCGATGGTCATTGGCAAACTTCAGACGGGCCTGGACATGCGCTGGCTTGAGCAGGGGGACCTTGCGTGTACTGCAGGGTTTTAATCCATGACGTGTAGTGTGTTACTAATGGTTTTCTTTGAGACTGTGGTCCCAGCTCTCTTCAGGTCTTTGACCAGGTCCTGCCGTGTAGTTCTGGGCTGATCCCTCACCTTCAATCAAAATCATTGATGCCCCACGAGGTGAGATCTGGCATGGAGCCCCAGACCGAGGGAGATTGACCGTCATCTTGAACTTCTTCCATTTTCTAATAATTGCACCAACAGTTGTTGCCTTCTCACCAAGCTGCTTGCCTATTGTCCTGTAGCCCATCTCAGCCTTGTGCAGGTCTACAATTTTATCCCTGATGTCCTTACACAGCCTCGTAGTCTTGGCCATTGTGTCTTTTATACAGGTAACGAGTTCAAACAGGTGCAGTTAATACAGGTAATGAGTGGGGAACAGAAGAGCTTCTTAAAGAAAAACTAACAGGTCTGTGAATGCCGGAATTCTTACTGGTTGGTAGGTGATCAAATACTTATGTCATGCAATAAAATGCAAATTAATTATTTAAAAATCCTACAATATGATTTTCTGGATTTTTGTTTTATAATCTGTTTCTCACAGTTGAAGTGTACCTATTACAGACCTCTACATACTTTGTAAGTAGGAAAACATCAAGTATCAAGTATACTTGTTCTCCCCACTGTATATATATAAATGTATTATTGAAATAAAGGAAGTATAAAGAATAGACATAATATAAAATCACTATGATAAAATATTCATAAAAGCCATCTTCATAAAAATGTGTTTTTACATAAGATTTACAATAATACATTGACGTAGCATCTCCGACATTCTGTGGTAGGCTGTTACAGTCTAGGTTGCCCATATTGCACCAGTTCCCTTTCATTTTCAGTCTGTACCCCGGGACAGCCAGAAGTCCTTTTTCAGCTGGTCTGAGAGGCGTATGTGTTTAGCATGTCACTAATGTAATCAGGTGCCAGATCATGTCATGCCTTTTAAAAGTGATGAGTATCATTTTAAAATCAACTCTGAACTTTACTGGTAACCAAAACGTTGGTTATATGAGACCTTAAATTAGCCTTGAACAAAGAAAGAACAAAGAAGGACCGGAACTGTACATACATGTTTCAGTCAGTAGGTTCTGCCTCCTGAACAACAGACAGCTAATGAGGAAAACCCACTGCCAGTGGAGGATATCCAGTGGGGATCTCCAGATATTCTTGTGCAATGGTGTTTATTTAAATATGATGATGACCTTTATCCAAGCATCATGCCCAGCACGGACGAAACAAGTGTGTGCATGATAACGGACCAAACCGATTTTTCTGGACTTCTCAGGATGACCTCAATTGGTAACAGTTTGGTGAAATCCTTGAGATGATTCCACCCCCACAACAAGTTCCATCCTGCCATGTAGAGGTTGAGAGGTGATGTGGGCCAAACTCTCATGATAAACACAGTACATCTACCGTTTGTTGCATTTAGTTCACAAACAGCTCAACTACTCGACATACACACACACACACACACACACAAAGATGGCCATGCTGTTACTGCTGTAATTACAGCTGTTCTGGTCAACATGTGCTTGGAGAATGTTCAGTTTTCATGATTCTGTTTAGCTGTTGAATTAGATGTCCTTTATGTGGTGAGATGTGAGATGTGGTAATAAAACCCAGATTATTCTATATATATCTGAAGCTTTGGTTGTCTTGTTCTGACTATTCTTTTACACTACACCACTTTTATGTTACAGGTCTCTGTACCATTCACCCTTGACTGCTAGAGCCACAGGGTTCGTAACACATGTGCACTAATGCACCCCCATACCATAATTGATGCTGGCTTTTGAACTGTGCACTGATAACAAGACTGATGGCTCCTCTCCGCGGTGTCCATGATTCCCAAAATAGTTTCACATTTTAATTTGTCAGACATTAGAACAGTTTTCCACTTTGCCTCAGTCCATCTTAATTGAGCTCATGCCCAGAGATCCCAGTGGCGTTTCTGGATCTTGTTTATAGTTGGTTTCTTCTTTGCATGGTCGAGTTTCAGAAGTGTTCCTTAGCTCATACAGTGATTTCCTCTACAGAAATGTATCTATTTTTAATGCATTGCTGTCTGACGGCCTAAAGATCACAGCCATCCAATATTGGTTTTCAGCCTTTTCCCCTACATACAGAGATTTATTACACAACTTTTCCAGTCTTCTTTTCCCCCGTCTCAGCTTTTTTGAAACATTTTGCTGGCATCAAATTCAAAGTGGGCATATATTTTTTCAAGAAACAATAATATTTCTCAGTTTCAGCACTTGATATGTTGTCTTTGTACAATTTTTCTGTTGAATATAGTGTTAAAATGTTTTGCACATTGCATTCTTTTTTTTTTCTTTACATTTTATACAGTGTCCCAACTTCTTTGGAGTTGTATGTCACTGTCCTACTATTTATGGTATGCACTATATAACCAATTCACATTAGTATGTTTTTAGCTACCCAGAGCCTTTCTAAAGAACGTTCTTTGCAACATTTGTAATTGGTCTATCAATTCTACACCACAGAGTTAATAGAAAAATGCCCAGATTTCCTAATTTGTTCTTACGCTTCTTTTGATTGTTGCTAGGTTTTGTGGCTTAAATTTCATTGTCCTGCTACTGTTTAAAGCATTACCAGAAACTAAATCATCGCTGATTATTTGAACCCTATCCATGAAATGTATAATATTATATTGGTTCTATGCCTTTAAGGCAATTTTGTAACACATCCCTTTCAAGTGAATGGCCTAAGATTACCCTTTTTTGGTGGGTTTGACCTACAGGTATGTTTATACAAGCCTGTCTGATTTTAGACATCCTAAATCCATACACCATATGTGCTGTCTGCCACAGCACAAAATAAACTGATAAAATAATTTGAAGTAAATTTGGAACATTTTGCATAGGTCTGTCACAACACTTATAGATGTTTATAAACCATGATGTCAAAACATTTCAAAATCAAGACCAAAAGTGTCATTCATGTTTTACTTATGTTTTCTGTTGCAGATGTACAGGAAGTATGTTTCTACAAGCCTGTCTGATTTTAGACATCCTAACTCCATACACAATAGGATTAAAAAGGGGCTGACACATCAGGAAATACACTGAAATAATAGTTTGAAGTACAGGTGGAAAGGTTTCCAAAGGCTTATCAAATCTACTCTGGAGAAGATTTATTAGGCAGCCAAAAGAGAAGTTCAGCAGTGATGCCAGATGAGGAGTACAAGTGCTGACTGCTTTCTGTCGAGTCTCAGTGGAAGATTTCAAACAAATAGTCAAAATCTTAATATATGAGAAAATAATTGTAAATAACGGGACAGCCAAAACAAAACAAGACCACAGAGTCCATAGACATTTTGACAGTTATATCAGGAGCAGAACAGGCTAGTTTCACTACAAGGTAGTTGTCACAGTACACTTTTTCTATTACATTCCCACAGAATTCCAAACAAACAGTTAAATACACATTTATGAACATATGTACAAACATACACAACCATATTAGAAAAACTAAAATACACACCTTCTTTGGTGTCATAAGGATGTTATATTTTAGCGGATAACATATAGCAAGGTACCTGTCATAGGACATAACTGCTAAATTACCAAATTCAATACATCCATATGTATAAATACAAAAGATCTGCAGATAACAGTACACAGTGGAAATGGAATGGTCATCTGAAACCAAATTAGTCATGAGAGCAGGATACAAAGCAGTGCTGCCATACACGTCATTTACAAACAAACTACACAGAAACAGATACATGGGTTTGTGAAGGCTTCTCTCCATATATATAACCACAATAAACAATGTGTTGGAAAACAATATAGAGATGTATAACGAAGTTATTATAATTAAATACAAGTACTTCAACTGTCCAATTTCACTATATCCAGCTAGTATAAATGAGTGGAATTGTGTTGCGTTCATTATTTATGTAATAATACCTTAACTATTTATATATATATTCAGTTCACAGGACAGCTCTGTATATCAGGTAAATTGATTGATCTATGATTGTCATCTCATAATTGTTTCATTCTTAGAACTGTCATGGATTAGTAATACTCAACACATTATTAGCTCAACATTATTCTTTAAAACGCTGCTGTAGATCAGTAGTTTTATGACTTTCAATAACAATTACAATTGACCCCCTGTCGCAGCAGCTTTACCACTCTGTGTGGTAATACTACACTTACAAACACTCAAATCACAGTGAGCAACTCCAACAGGATGGTATAACAGCAGAACTGGCTAACGTCAATTAGGACTCTTTCAATCCCTTTCTCCACGCTTCACACTGATGTCCTTTTTTCTGTTAAAAAATGTAATATCAATAATAAGACATGATTCTGTTGCATATGAAAACAGGATTTAAATTTAAAACAGGATTTAAGTCGATAAGAGAATTTAGGTTAACAACAGGATTTAATCTGTGTAGACCTCCAGCATATTGTGTCAGTGGTCTGTTACCCCTGAACTAATGTCACATCACAGAACTAATGCCACATCACAGAACTTATATACCTTTTAAAGGAAGATAAAGAAGTATACAGTGTTTTTGTTTTTTACTTGTGTTGTATTCCACACTTACTGTGTAGTGGGCCCTCCCTCAAATGACATCTTTTGTCACCTGTTTTGTTGTTCCCAACTGACAGAACAGTTGGCCCCATGCTGCCCGAGTCACCTGGGATTGATACATATCACTGGGTTTTTGTCCTGGTATTGAAGAAACAATTCTTACAAGCAGAGATGGAATGCATTTCTGCTAGATTTAAAATAGGTAATTTGAAATGACAGTATGTTTTCATTCATTAGCCTTTTTACATTAGCGGTACTTTTACTGAAATCCAGCCTGAAACACCAAAGAAGAAGCAACCGCAAGAGTTTATACACAATGGCTAGGAAAAACGACCTAGTAGGGTTGAAACTTAGGAAGAAACCTAGATAGGAGCCAGACTCTGAGGAGTGGCCAGTCCTCTTCTGGCTATGCCAGTGAAGATTATAAGACTACATCCCCTTTTAGGTCACATTAAAGGTTTTGCATATTCAGTTGACAAGCAGGTCATAAATGCATCTGGGCTGTGTCCAGAGTCTTTGAACAGAATCCTAATCAGCTGCCTTACCAGGTGGAAAAGGACAGGAACAACCAGGTGGGGTGTTGGCAGTGACAGTGGAAATCACCAGGTAGCAACTTGAGCTGCAACACAACCAGGAATTTGGCCTGGGACAGATATGAGCAATGAGTCCTTTGGCTAGTCAATCCTGAGGTGTGGTCCAAGGGTAAAGTCATCCTAAGTGTAACAGGACACTGGGAAAGGTAGAGAGAGCATTTCTTGGATTCAAAGGATCCCTGCACATACTTTTCAGACTCACTCCAGATCCTTCAGATTCCGAGGTCCACGCTTGTGGACACTCCAGGCTCATCCCAAGGTTTTTTCCATGGGTTGTAGGTCAGGGGACTGGGATGAACAAGGTACTTTTCTGACATTTTAAACTTCCTGTCTACACCACACCCACCTTTAGGTGTTTGTTTACAAAAAGCAATTTTTTTAGAAATCTGACCATAAAAACCCAGTCCCATTTAAACCTCCAATAACTTGAGACGACCGGTAGGTGCTTGAGTTTGATTTTTTGATGACAACAAAATTTTTTTATGGCAACCTCCAAATAGCTTGTGCTTATATACTGTAGGTGGGCTTCTGATCAGTGCTGGCTCGAGTCCTTTGGGGGCCCTATGCAAAATTTCAGTTTGGGGTCCCCTCTCTTCTATCAGTCGGGGCTCCCTAGAAGTTGGAGGCACCCCTGACGGTGCAGGGGCCCTAAGTGACTGCTTTTGTTTTTTTATGCCTGGGAGGCGGCCCCTGATTCTGATTGTAGTTTTGGAGACTTTCTGAGGACCCAAATAAATCTGCAATTCTCCCATCTATGATCCCTGGAAATTCACTCAAACCATCCTCCTCATGGTGTGGGGGCCTCAATATAGACCCATATCTTCTTCCAGGCCAATTTTAAAATCTCCATTGGCTTAAACTTCTTGATTATTGCCCTGACATGTGGAATGGCCATGATACATTTTCTTAGTTCATTTCATGATTTGTGCAGCTCAACCACATTTGTGTCACATCCTTTCTGTATTCTTGGGCCTTTACCATAATGGGGGGGGACTTCAACGCCCAGGTGGGCAACGATAGTGACACCTGGAGGGTGCGTGATTGGGAGGAACGGCCCCCCTGATCTGAACCCGAGCGGTGTTCAGTTATTGGACTTCTGCGCTAGTCACAGTTTGTCCATAACGAACACCATGTTCAAGCATAAGGTTTCCATCAGTGCACATTGCACCAGGACACCCTAGTCCGTAGGTCGATGATCGACTTTTGTTGTCGTCTCATCTGACCTGCGGCCATATGTCTGGGACACTCGGGTGAAGAGAGGGGCAGAGCTGTCAACTGATCACCACCTGGGTGGTGAGTTGGATCCGATGGCGTGGGAGGAAGCTGGACAGACTCGGCAAACCCAAGCGTACTGTAAGGGTCTGCTGGGAACATCTGGCCAGTCTCCTGTCAGAGAGATCTTTAACTCCCACCTTCCGGCAGAGCTTTGACTGGATCCCGAGGGAGGATGGAGATATTGAGTCTGAGTGGACCATGTTCTCCACCGGCCATTGTCGAAGCTGCCGCTCTGAGCTGTGCCGTAAGGTCTCCGGTGCCTGTCGAGGCAGCAATCCCCAAACCCGGTGGTGGACACCGGAAGTAAGGGACGCCGTCAAGCTGAAGAAGGAGTCTATCGGCCTGGGAGAGTTCGGGGAGGCATGGAGGACTATTTGGCTTGGCCTCAAGAGATTCTGGCAAAAACCGTCCGGCGCCTCAGGAGCGGGAAACAATGCCCTAACCAACGCTGTTTACAGTAGAGGTGGGCAGCTGTTGACCTCAAACTGGGGATGGCGTTGGGAGCCGGGTGGAAGGAGTACTTTGAGGATCTCCTCAATCCTGCCGTCACATCTTCCATTGAGGAAGCAGAAGATGAGGGCTCAGAGGTGGACTCCGTCCATCACCCGGGCTGAAGTCACAGGGAGTGTAGTCACGAAAGTCCTCGGTGGCAAGGCACCGGGGGTGGATGAGATCCGCCCTGAGTACCTCAAGTCCTGGATGTTGTGGGGCTGTCTTGGTTGACACGCCTGTGCAACATCGTGTGGCAGTCGGGGACCAGTGCCTCTGGGATGGCAGGCCCGGGGTGGTGGTGGGGGACCAGAGGGTGTGTTCACACTATAGTGTGGATCAAACTTCTCAGCCTCCCCCGGAAAAGTCTATGCCAGGGTACTGGCAGAGGAGAATACGGCCGATAGTAGAACCTCGGATTCAGGAGGAACAGTGTGGTTTTCACCCACGTGTGAAGCGATGGGGATGAGAATCAGTACCTCCAAATCCGAGGCCATGGTCCTCAGTCGGAAAAGGGTGGCTTGCCCTCTTCAGGTTGGTGGAGAGTGCCTGCCTCAAGTGGAGGAGTTTAAGTATCTAGGGGTCTTGTTCACGAGTGAGGGAAGGATGGAACGGGAGATTGACAGACGGATCGGTGCAGCTTTTGCAGTAATGCGGTCGATGTACTGGTCTGTCGTGGTGAAGAAAGAGCTGAGCCGCAAGGCAAAGCTCTCGATTTACCGGTCAATCTACGTTCCTACTCTCACCTTGGTCATGAGCTTTGGGTCATGACCGAAAGAACAAGATCCCGGATACAGGCGGCCGAAATGAGCTTTCTCCGCAGGGTGGCCGGGCGATCCCTTAGAGATAGGGTGAGAAGCTCGGTCACCCGGGGAGGAGCTCAGAGTAGAGCCGCTGCTCCTCCACATTGAGAGGGGTCAGCTGAGGTGGCTTGGGCATCTGTTTCGGATGCCTCCGGAACGCCTTCCTGGGAAGGTATTCCGGTCCCGTCCCACCGGGAGGAGACCCCGGGGAAGACCTAGGACACGCTGGAGGGACTATGTCCCCCGGCTGGCCTGGGAACGCCTCGGTGTCCCCCCGGAAGAGCTGGAGGAAGTGTCTGGGGAGAGGGAAGTCTGGGCATCTCTGCTTAGACTGCTGCCCCCGAGACCCGGCCCCGGATAAGCAGAAGAAAATGATGATGGAGTTTTAGAGTTGTTCAAGCGATTGTTCAACTGGTGACCTATAGAATTGAGATGGTTTTGACAAAAAACATGTCATGTTTGTTCCAGGGAATCTGCACATTCCAAATTGACCAAGAACTTAAATTTGTTTCATTAAGAAATGTTAACCAACACACGTGAAATAAAACGCAAGTTGGTTTTGTGGGGTGGTTTAAATGTGAAATGAGCACAATTATATAGCACATTTGCTTGAGTTGGCAGGTGTGTGATGGTGTGAAACTTGTACCCATGTATCTAACCAAGGAAGAATATGCCAAATAAATCCAAATCCACCACCTGACATGATTGGTTCTGAGCAGTGGTGCTGTATTACAGTATAACCTGTAACAGTGGTGAGCATTTCGGCAACTCAAGGAAAACATGGACATAGTTCTAATTCTGTGTCATTCCCTTTATTCCTATACTCTGCTTTTGAATGAGATTATCTTTAATGTCCTCTAAGCATGGTTCCACAAGTCCTAGAGAAAGCAACTGTGAGATGCAAAACATTTTGACAACACTTCATATAACCGCCAAACCACTGAATGTGTTATGTTGATTTCACTGTCCCCACAGCTCTCTGGGCTCCTCTTCTGAGCAGCCTCTTGATTGACACCTTGAACTCCTCTGTCTTCAGAACATATATGATGGGGTTCAGCATGGGAGGCAGTACTGAGGTCAGGGAGAAATTGATGATCCGCATGTTGGTGGGCATAAATGAGAAGATGTTGATGATACTAATTGGAAGGTAGAATATGGCAACTAGTATCAGGTGTGAGGTGCATGTCTTTATGGCTCGGTGTCTGAGAGAGGGGGAGAAAGAGGGAAAAAAAGAAAGGGGTGATGAAAGAGGAGAGGTGAAAAACGATTGTTAGTACGGTAAAACTAAAACCTGAGATGTGGACTCAAGTCATTTGACTTGGACTATAATACAATTCAAGTCACACTTGATGCTTATAACTCAAGATACTTTTATAGATTTTCCCTGCGCCTTCACTCAAAGTAGCATTTAGCTTTCAAAGTTAGGTCATCAATTCAGACAAGATTGTGAGCAAGCTGTCATGGAATCTGGATTGGTTCTGAAAATCATTACATTTGGATTTGAGGCTTATGTTGTGGTGGGGAAGAATATGCAAGAGTATGCAAAACATAAAAAACTAAAATGACTGATGCGATAGCCACAACGCTTGTGAGACACCTGAAATCCCACAAATACGGGTAAGATTGAAATAACGGCTAGCCAGCTAGCTAATGTGAGGTGATGTCAGAATGAAACACTGTTGAAATAACATTAGTGACATGGGGAGATGGGGGAAAATTTCCTGGCGATTAGTTATTCAACAGTGATTCATGAAGGGTTGTACAGAGAGTCCTTCCATTCTGATTCACCATTGATATTCCCATGGCATCTCCATATTTCTTTAAGTATGTGTTTCTGGTAATATTCTCAAATTTACTTGAATGCAATGGCTTTCCCTGATCTAAATACATGAAGACATGAGGGCACTGGGACTTTATTCGATTTGAGCTGTGGAACTTGGGAATTGCTTGAGACTTACTAGGGACTTCACTTGAAGGTTATGACTTGGGACTTGCTCAGGACTTGACTTGGTCCCATGTCAGACAAATACTAATACAGAATAATAATCATGCTTGCCTTTCATAACACATCTTCATCAAAAGTCTATCCACAAAATTCAATGCGATCAATAGTTCTGAACATTTTTCATACTATAGAAATAATTATATATTACAGTATTTTATTTATTTAAATATGAGTAAGTATGTATCTCTGATTCTATTCCTTCTCACCTGTCCTTGGGAAGTGTGATGGTGAAGAGGGCGTGGATGATACAGATGTAAGATGATATGATGAAGATCATGGGAATATAAAGTACTATAAAGGGGATGAGGTGTGACATTACATGGGTAGGGAGTACATCAGAACAGGGGGCTGCCAGGCTGTACAGAGGATAAGGGTCACAGAAGTAACTGTTGATCTCGACAGACCTACAATACAAGACAATGCATATTTACTCTCCATATGATGTCCAGTTAGCCTCGATTTGACAGGTGACAGTAGAATTGTTTTCCCCAGAGAATTTTTATTTGAGGCATAAAAAAGCATGTTCAGGGAAAATAATAATAAAATGAACAAATAATTATTAATTACTATAAGGTCTGCAGACAACTCTAAGACTCAACAGGATAACACAGACATTCAAGGATTCATTATCGTTCTTCTAGTCGCAGGATATTATGCTAACAGCACTAACTTCTTTTTTTAAATAATAGCCATCATTGAAATATATAAGGCAATATAGTTATTTATCTATTCTGTCAATCTAGTCTGTCATTTTATGTTTGATGTCCGTTCCAATGTTGTTCTTGTCTGTTCTTTTTTACAGACTAGATGGTTAACTATATGGCCTTTTTCATTTCAATGATGGCTTTTATTGTGATAAAGAAAATCTGAGTGCTGCCAGCATAATATCCAGCTGCTAAAATAACTCTACTGAGGCCTAATTTGGCCATCACTGGCATGAGGGTATTTTTTGTAGCATACTAATCATGTTCTAACTCTGAGATTGCTATCTACAAGTTTTACCCTAGTGTGGAAGATGGAAAATGTTCGCTTTTTGAAGTCACACATCAATCTGGTCTTTGATGCAGCGCTGGTGCTCATTCACACCAGCATTTATGAATCCCAGGGACAAATAACGTGTCACACTTAACTAGCTCCCGTCTGTTTGGAAAGTGTCTAAAAAAAGGTTATGTTTATCATTTAGGTAAGGGCAATTCATAAATGTTCTCGTGACTGAGCACCGGAGCTGCATCTAAATGCTCACCCTCATAGAGTTTATTCCGGCTGGGGAAGCTAAAAAACAGCTGTATCACCATGTCACTAGCTAACGTGGCAAACGGTTTTCAATACCAGAAATCATACCAGAAATCATTTAGACACAGTACTATTTGTGGTAACCACCTGGATTATAGTGAGTCTGGATGGATGTGTCTTTCCCTCATGCTTGCTGGAGCAATGCACCTGCCTGCATTATGAGAGGGAAACCACTAACTTGAGTGTTCTCAGTATGTGACAGAACTACCATTACTGAATCTAGTATCAGGGAGACTGCTAAATCACTTAAATACATGTTTTTTCACTGAAACAATTAATGTCCAATGTTTTTTTCTTCTTCAAGTCAATTCAGGTGCTCCATTACTGTCCCTATGTTATAAACAACAGAAATGTGTGTACATTTTTATCCCAGCACCGTTCTGAGATTCAAACCAGTAACCTTTTGGCTACTGGTCCACCTCATTAGCCACTGGGATACTTACCCACAGAAGGAGAGGCGGGTGATCAATCCAACAAAGATCAAAATGATGAACACAGCCAACACCCAGGCAGCACCAGTCAGCTGAAACATGGACCTGTGATTCACTAACATATGGTACCTGCAGTGGAAAGAATCTGTTAAATATTAAACATGCACATGCAAATAAGCAGATTATTTTATCCAGAGTGTGACTTATACAGAGTGTGGCAATCCTGGTTCAGCCAGCCCGCAATAGAAAGTATTGATCATGAAAGGTTGTGTCTTTAACCACTATTCTAATTTTGTCACGCGTTAATATCACTCCAAGTTTCAATATTTCGTTAGACACCATAAACCATTGTATTAAACTGAGTAACATTTCTTATTAAGTTTACCTCCACCACAAATTGCATCAATGAACTATGGCCTTTGCCACTGGCCGTTTTAACAGCTTTTTAGCCATTCGTGAATGACATTAATACAATAACTACTGCATCAATATAGGTGATGATTACAGAACAAAATCCCAAGAGAAAATTCAAAAATCCACCAGAAATAGTCGCAATATAACAGTAAACAGTCACAATATAACAGTAAACAGTTTCATTTTAGGCTCCCTGTAACATAGCTACTGAAGGTTGTAGTCCGCAAAGTTTTTGTCTATATGGAACAAATTCTCTTTTGCCATTGGCAGTTTTAACAGCTAATTAGCCATCCGTGAATGACATTGATACAGTATCTATCAATGAAGGTGATGATAACGGACTATTTCATCAAGGGAAAAGATGAGAATATTATGCATTTTGACTGTGACAGGAGTAGAACGAGGGACCTGTTGTTCTGTAGTCTGCATTTCTAACCACTAGGTTATTTAACAAGAGGTCGGCCAATCGGTCTTCCTGGCCGGCTCCACTTAGGCTGTCTGGCAATTTTTTTTTATCAGAGGTTCAGTGAAACCTGCCATAGCAATTGGATCATGATTACACCCTAACTTAAGATTTAGTTTTCAAATATCATGGGGCTGTGTTTTTTAATTCAAAGTCAATACATTTCAAAATACTTACACAACAAGGGTTCCTTAGGCATGCTGATTTAATTAACTTCCCTTAATTAGAATTTTGTATTACTTCATGTATTATCTGAGACCTGAGTGGGCAGCAGATAGCCACCAGTCTGTCATAGGAGAGGATGGTGAGGTTGAAGGACTGCATGAAGTGGAAGATGACGACAAAGAATAGGTTCAAGAGGCACTGGTCGTAGGAGATGTACTGTCTGTCAAACAGGAACATATCCAGGAGCTTGGGGACCAAGGCCGTGCTCTCACATATATCGGTGAAGGCCAGGTTGAAAACAGCGATGTACATGGGGCTGCAAAGAAAAGTCATGATATTATTATCACCTTGGGGAAATGTCATTTGGCCTGGGTAAGACCTACAGCTCCATCATAGTCACACAGGACTAATTAACATGAAGAAAATCAGAATGATCAGTACATTTTCATCTGTAAACTTTAAAACAGCAACCAAATGGAGACCAGTGCACTGGACCTACTATTGGTTTCTGTCTTAACTGAGAGGGATTTCAGTAACCGTTTAGAATCCCTGAACTGATGAGGGCAGTCTGGGTGTAGTGTACCAGTAGCCAGGGATTTGCTCTGCTCCCAGCCCTTTTTGTATGTTGTAGAGATTACCTGTGGAGAATGCGTGCCATGCAGATAACAACCATGATGATGGTATTGCCCACCTATATACAATACACACAAAAAACTAAAGTTTAACACAATTACATGTTTAAGAAGCAGGTCTGGCCATAGCTTTTTGCTTGACCTGGACTTACCAGAGTGATGATGTATACAAGGGAGAGGAAGACATAGTAGTACTTAATGTGGGGGATCCCTATGAATCCACTGATGTAGAAGTAAGGGGGTCGGATGATGGTGGTGATGTTCTCTGTCAGGCTAAGGTTAGAGGTCAGGGTAGTCATCCTGACTGGTGGTGATCAGATCCCTAGCTGGTAATAATCTGTGGAGATACATTATGTCATGCTAATACATTTTTTAAATAATTAGGGTATCAATAAAGCAATAGTTTTTTTCAAATTCAATTTGTTTAAAAATGACCTAATAACATCATATTAAATTAAATGTATACAATTGCTGCATTCAATACCAGTTTCTGCTCAGTCCAAATGTGAAAGATTTGATGAAAAAGACAAAATTAAAATAATAATATTAAATGAATAGGTGTAACAGTGTAAGGCTGATGTAGGCTTTATGTTTCTTCCATTATGTAAACATACCTGGTGAACCCAAAAGTCAGGAGAAAATAGTACATATTACAAATCCTGTAAAAAAAGTCCTACCTGGTATTTCCTAGTTTAATTTAGAGAATTTATCCAACTCTTTGTCTTGGCGAGTCTGGGTGATGTCGGTTGAACTGAAGACCAACTTGTGGGGCTTGCTCTGAGACTCCCTCTACTATTATACCTGCAACACCATGGTGAATCTGTAGTGGAATTTCCCATGTGGTTACCTGTGCTTGTTGATGACATGGGTGGATTGAACCAACTAGGCATGTTAAGTAAAATAAGTGTTCGAATGTTTTCCATGTTGTTCAGTACGGTTTGCCCATGCCTTTTCCCAAATGTAGCTAATCAGGCGTTTAAGGACACATGGTCTGACTGTTGTTTTAGGGAGAACATTGGTCAAATGTGTATTTGTCACTTCTGATGTGACAGTAAGGACTGCTGATGTGGCATAGGCTTTATGAATAAATTATATTCATTATGGTTTCATGTCTACCTCAGGAACCTCATTGCTGCTATCTGTGCTGCTATCTTTCTGGAACCAATTCATACGACCTCAGTACTGTTGCCTTTACTAAATCATACTGCAAACTGTCTTCCAGGGAGAGTGTGGCTACCACTTCCTGGGCTTTCCCAGACAATTTACATTGGAGAAGGAGAGGCCAAACATCCTATGGCCAATGTAGCGCAGTGGCCACGTGCTCAAAGGCGGAGAAGTAGCTGTCACACCAAAGCAATATACTTGCTGACATCAAACTGGGCCTGTTGACGGGAAGGTGACATACTGAAGCCTGCCTCTAACTCTATCTGTCGAATTCTTATTCTCACCTCTTTGTCAGCTTCGGCCTCTATCTCCTTCTTTCGTACCTCTAAATCGAACTCCATCTTTCTGGCCTGTTCCCTGTCTTTCAGCTCCCTTTCCAAACGGGCTAACCTCACCTTGAGCCTGGCGGTTGCTGAATCAGATCCGGAACCACTCGACTGAGGAGACAACGGGTCAAACGTAGGCAGTGTCGGGGAGGCGCCAACAACTCCCTCATGTGCACCGTCCTCCGACTGTGCAGGGGAGAAAGAAACAGCAGGTCCCTTCTCAACAGCCTCCTCTCCGGAATCCAAGCCCTCACTTTCCTCGTCCTTTAAGGTCAGCACGCCTTTTTCCACTAAACCCTCTCTAACTAGTACCAAAAGCTGAGCCTTTAGGGCCTGTTTCGGCACTGAAATATGGTAGTGGTCAGCTATAGCGAAGAGGTCCGTTTTCCGCAGCCCTACCAGTTGGCCAACAGAAGGCGCTTCACAGAAACTAGGGATGCCCAAGGCAGCCATGTAACGCACGCCTGCCTACTGACCTAGACCTGGCGAACAATGAGACGGAACACCCACCTCACGACCACTGCCACCACACCACGAACTCCAAAACCACAGAGGTGATCAGTGTTGCGAGGGGGTGGTTCTCCCAGGTCTGAGCTAGTGATTTTAGACAGCGTAAACCTACGAGAGGTGTATGCCCCAGGGCCACTTGCCTAAAGCACAATGGCTTTCCCCTTCCCCCTGGATACAAATGAAAACGATTTTAACACAAACAATTGCCACAACACACAATGCACTTAATCACAAATGTTCTTTCTACCTCACAGACCGAAAGCAGCAGCAGGTGTGACTCTCCCGTGAGATACCAGAACTGTGGCTTATATGCATGCTAAACCAGCTGTAACCACTGACGAGCTGGCGTGGGGGCTCTCCAATCAGCCCAAAACCGACCAATCAGCTGCAACCGGCGATCAGGAAGCCAATTAGCCTGCAACTACCACATAGAACACCAAAAGACAAAAACACATACGAACACAGAGCAAAAGAAAGCACTGGGGATGTAACACAGTTGCACATGCTACCCTACTCTGCATACCCTTGGAGAATTGGTAATATATGTACCATTTGTAAAGAAAACATGAGAGAGCAGGCAAAACACATATTTTATTGCTTATGGTATTCACATTCAACTTCATAACTGAATGGCACAATCATTGAACAAAACATGGCAACACATTTTGGTGTGAATTTCCATAAATAAGCCCTCTTAAAATAAAATAAAAATGTGGACCCCACTAAGGGGCCGGTGCGAAGAGGATCGGGCGGCAGTCGAAGGCAGGGGCCTAGACAACCCGATCTCTGGACACAGAAACTAGCTCTAGGGACGTGGAATGTCACCTCGCTGGCGGGGAAGGAGCCTGAGCTAGTGCGTGAGGTTGAGAGGTTCCGATTAGAGGTAGTCGGGATCACCTCTACGCACGGCTTGGGCTCTGGAACCACACTCCTTGAGAGAGGATGGACTCTTCACCACTCTGGAGTTGCCCATGGTGAGAGGCGGCGGGCTGGTGTGGGTTTGCTTATAGCTCCCCAGCTCTGCCGCCATGTGTTGGAGTTAACCCCGGTGAACGAGAGGGTCGTTTCCCTGCGACTACGGGTCGGGGATAGGTCTCTCACTGTTGTTTGTGCCTACGGGCCGAACGGCAGTGCAGAGTACCCAACCTTCTTGGAGTCTCTGGGAGGGGTGCTGGAAAGTGCTCCGACTGGGGACTCTATTGTTCTACTGGGGGACTTCAACGCCCACGTGGGCAACGACAGTGACACCTGGAGGGGCGTGATTGGGAGGAACGGCCCCCCTGATCTAAACACGAGTGGTGTTCAGTTATTGGACTTCTGTGCTAGTCACAGTTTGTCCATAACGAACACCATGTTCAAGCATAAGGGTGTCCATCAGTGCACGTGGCACCAGGACACCCTAGGCCGCAGGTCGATGATCGACTTTGTTGTCGTCTCATCTGACCTGCGGCCGTATGTCTTGGACACTAGGGTGAAGAGAGGGGCGGAGCTGTCAACTGATCACCACCTGGTGGTGAGTTGGATCCGATGGCGGGGGAGAAAGCTGGACAGACTCGGCAGGCCCAAGCGAACTGTAAGGGTCTGCTGGGAACGTCTGGCCGAGTCTCCTGTCAGAGAGATCTTTAACTCCCACCTCCGGCAGAGCTTCGACTGGATCCCGAGGGAGGTTGGAGATATTGAGTCCGAGTGGACCATGTTCTCCACCGCCATTGTCGAAGCGGCCGCTCGGAGCTGTGGCCGTAAGGTCTCCGGTGCCTGTCGAGGCGGCAATCCCCGAACCCGGTGGTGGACACCGGAAGTAAGGGATGCCGTCAAGCTGAAGAAGGAGTCCTATCAGGCCTGGTTGGCTTGTGGGACTCCTGACGCAGCTGACGGGTACCGACAGGCCAAGCGGGCTGCAGCCCGGGTGGTTGTGGAGGCAAAAACTCGGGCCTGGGAGGAGTTCGGTGAGGCCATGGAGAAGGACTATCGGCTGGCCTCGAAGAGATTCTGGCAAACCATCCGGCGCCTCAGGAGAGGGAAACAGTGCCCTACCAACGCTGTTTACAGTAGAGGTGGGCAGCTGTTGACCTCAACTGAGGATGTCGTCGGGCGGTGGAAGGAATACTTCGAGGATCTCCTCAATCCCGCTGTCACTTCTTCCATTGAGGAAGCAGAGGATGAGGGCTTCAGAGGTGGACTCGTCCATCACCCTGGCTGAAGTCAACTGAGGTGGTCAAGAAACTCCTCGGTGGCAAGGCACCGGGGGTGGATGAGATCCGCCCTGAGTACCTCAGTCTCTGGATGTTGTGGGGCTGTCTTGGTTGACACGCCTGTGCAACATTGCGTGGCGGTCGGGGACAGTGCCTCTGGGATGGCAGACCGGGGTGGTGGTCCCTCTTTTTAAGAAGGGGGACCGGAGGGTGTGTTCCAACTATAGGGGGATCACACTTCTCAGCCTCCCCGGGAAAGTCTATGCCAGGGTACTGGAGAGGAGAATACGGCCGATAGTAGAACCTCGGATTCAGGAGGAACAGTGTGGTTTTCGTCCGGGCCGTGGAACACTGGACCAGCTCTATACCCTCTACGGGTTGTTGGAGGGTTCATGGGAGTTTGCCCAACCAATCCACATGTGTTTTGTGGATTTGGAGTAGGCATTCGACTGTGTCCCTCGCGGCATCTTGTGGAGGGTGCTTGGGGAATATGGGGTCGTGGGTCCTTTGCTAAGGGCTGTCATGTCCCTGTACAACCGAAGCAGGAGCTTGATCCGCATTGCCGGCAGTAAGTCAGACTTGTTCCCAGTGCATGTTGGACTCCGGCAGGGCTGCCCTTTGTCACCGGTTCTGTTCGTAATTTTTATGGACAGAATTTCTAGGCGCAGCCAGGGGCCGGAGGGTGTCAGGTTTGGGGACCACACAATTTCGTCTCTGCTTTTTGCAGATGATGTTGTCGTGTTGGCCCCTTCAAACCAGGACCTTCAGCATGCACTGGGACGGTTTGCAGCCGAGTGTGAAGCGGTGGGGATGAGAATCAGTACCTCCAAATCCGAGGCCATGGTCCTCAGTCGGAAAAAGGGTGGCTTGCCCCCTTCAGGTTGGTGGAGAGTGCCTGCCTCAAGTGGAGGAGTTTAAGTATCTAGGGGTCTTGTTCACGAGTGAGGGAAGGATGGAACGGGAGATTGACAGACAGATCGGTGGCAGCTTCTGCAGTAATGCGGTCGATGTATCGGTCTGTCGTGGTGAAGAAAGAGCTGAGCCGCAAGGCGAAGCTCTCGATTTACCGGTCAATCTATGTTCCTACTCTCACCTATGGTCATGAGCTTTGGGTCATGACCGAAAGGACAAGATCCCGGATACAGGCGGCTGAAATGAGCTTTCTCCGCAGGGTGGCCGGGCGATCCCTTAGAGATAGGGTGAGAAGCTCGGTCACCCGGGAGGAGCTCAGAGTAGAGCCGCTGCTCCTCCACATCGAGAGGGGTCAGCTGAGGTGGCTTGGGCATCTTTTTCGGATGCCTCCGGAACGCCTTCCTGGGAAGGTGTTCCGGTCCCGTCACACCGGGAGGAGACCCCGGGGAAGACCTAGGACTCGCTGGAGGGACTATGTCTCCCGGCTGGCCTGGGAACGCCTCGGTGTCCCCCCGGAAGAGCTAGAGGAAGTGTCTGGGGAGAGGGAAGTCTGGGCATCCCTGCTTAGACTGCTGCCCCCGCGACCCGGCCCTGGATAAGCGGAAGAAGATGGTATGGTATGGTATGGACCCCACTAATTTCTAAACCCTGGCTACAGCCCTGACCACAAGCTGTGAGACATGTCATGGTGTTGTCGGGCATATTGTAACCAGGCTTTTTTGAGACATTGGCACAATACAGGCTTTTTTCTGGTAACTTGACCTTGTAGCCCATTTTCGTTCAAGTATCGTCGTATCGTGCTCCTTGAAACAACCACACCGTCTTTTTCCAGAGCAGCCTGTATTTCCCGTGAGGTTACCTGTGGG
The DNA here is from genome assembly GCF_011004845.1 of Esox lucius. Classification (NCBI taxonomy): domain Eukaryota; kingdom Metazoa; phylum Chordata; class Actinopteri; order Esociformes; family Esocidae; genus Esox; species Esox lucius. The sequence goes on along the minus strand of NC_047575.1, from coordinate 40,393,610 downwards.
TTTTTCTTTGTATCCCGAACAATTTTTCGGGCAGTTTATAAAGTTCCATTTCCTTGTAACACAGGTCTTTTGAAAGTTCTTTACTGCTCCCCATGGCTCAGTATCTAGCCTGCTCAGTGCATCCACGTGAGAGCTAACAAACTCATTGACTATTTATACACAGACACAAATTGCAATTTAAAAAGCCACAGGTGTGGGAAATTCACCATAAATTGCCATTTTCACCTGTTTTGGCACCATGTATGTCTGTAACAAGGCCAAACATTCAAGGGTATGTAAACTTTTGCTCAGGGCCATTTGGGTGATTTCTGTTATCATTATTATTTAAAAAAGAGCCAGATAACTATGCGATAATGACTATGCTTCATATGATCACTAACCTTAAATAAAATAGTTTTTTTGCATGATCAGTCATATTTTCAAAATGAATGCCAACAATTTCTGCCAGGGTATGCAAACTTATGAGCACAACTATACCTCCCCAACATATCCAAGAACACCTCATTGAGGAATGACTGGAACACGACTGGTGCCTTGTCCAGTCCATACGGCATGACCAGTTACTCGTAGTGGCCCCGCACCGTGCTGAAGGCTGTCTTCCACTCGTCTCCCTCCCAGACATGCACCAGGTTGTAGGCGCACCGGAGTTCCAGCTTCATGAAGAGGCACGCCCCCCTAAGCTGCTCGATGACTGAAAGGACAAGCGGCATCGGGTACCTTTACATGTTGTTCAGGCCCCATACTTACACTGAACAGAATTATAAACACAACACTTTTGTTTTTGCCTCCATTTATCATGAGCTGAACTCAAAAATCTAAGACTTTCTCTATGTACACAAAAGGCCTATTTCTCTCAAATATTGTTCACAAATCTGTCTAAATCTGTGTTAGTGAGCACTTCCCCTTTGCCGAGATAATCCATCCACCTCACAGGTGTGGCATATCAAGATGCTGACTAGACAGCATGATTATTGCACAGGTGTGCCTTAGGCTGGCCACAATAAAAGGCCACTCTAAAATGTGCAGTTCCATCACACAGCACAATGCCACAGATGTCGCAGGTTTTGATGGGAGTGTGCAATTGGCTACACACCCCGCTTCCGGCTCTGCACCTGGGCTGAGGCACACCCCTTATGGAAGTGCCCCATTCTCACAGCAGAACAGGCACAGACACTGTTGACTCCACTATTCGTTCTCCACTGTCATGAGCCTCATGATTCCCAGTTACATGGGCTCAGGTTCCGGCTCCACCTGGGAGGAGGACTGATGGGTGCAGCGCGCCAAAACGTCTCGGAGCTGCTCATCAGTGAGAAGGGGCACTAAGCGAGCGCTTAAAAGGAGAGGCAAAAAGGAAAACAAGAAAATGAATAGAGAATTATGTTTCTATACTTCATCTGAATCTCAAGCAAGGCAGCACCACAGTCATGACAATCAACAGAACCCAATAACCCGTGAGGTGCAAGTGACAAACAGGGGACTTAAAAAAACCCATAATTACTGATGAGGTGCAGGTGTGTCAGTGGGGTGCACTGCTGCCATCATCTCCTTTGGAGTGCCGGCGAGGGAGAGGGTGCACAGCGTCACACGGAGCAATGTTCAAGCTAGTGTTGTGGAAAACCAAATCCACCACGACTAAAACAAAAAGCCCTTCAACTCAGGAACTTGTGAATCCAAGTGACTTTAATGAAAATCATAGGAGAATGACAGACATTAAAGCCCCTGTATCTTTATACCAAATCTTCAAAATATAATCTGACCAACCATCACGCCATCTGACCATCCTTCTTTGGAAGTTCCCCTTAGGGCGGAGTTTACCTCTTGCCCCTCATCACTTCCTGAGTGTCCTTAACTTAACTTGAAGATCTCATGGTTAATGTTGGGGTCACACTTTCAGTGAACCCAAGAAGCTGTAAATTTCAAGGCCATAAATATCTTGACACAGGATGCTGTTCTGCTGAATTGCACTATTACTGGTAAACCCCTATGGAGCGTCAAGACCAATTGTCCCAATCTCAAGGCCATATGTTTTCTGTTGTCTTACGAAAATCATGTCAAACACAAAATGATGACACAAACAACTTACTTGAACTGATGCAAGTCTGAACTGTTGGTGAAGTTAACAGCAACATAGGCGGGCATTTTTATCTTTTAGTGCTTCTTGCTTTGTCCAGTGGTAACAGGTATGAAAACCACCAACTAAAACAGACCGATCTTGGGCAATCTACCCGAATCTACCTTTATGAGATTACAATCTACACAAGTGCGCGTGAGTGATTTTCTGTTTTTCTTAAAACTTGTTCATGTTTCAGAATAAACCAAATACATTAACAAATTTGTATGTGAGTGATGGGAAAATAAAAATACAAATTCACAAATTAAATGTAAAAATGTGTTGTTTTGAGAATAAAAAAAGAGACTTCTCTACAAGACTTTGTATTGGAACTGTCTTTTTGGGCTTGATAAGCCATTGGTTGCAGTACCCATTCTGATCACCGAGCCCATGAATATAATCATATATGTGCATCCCAATCCTGACCCTGGCCTCTAATTCAAGACTTCTAGGGAAAATCTTATGACAATGGCCATCCAAATTGGACTGATTTGTTCAGGCCCTTTCCAGGCATTTCTTCCATGTTTGTTCAACGTAGTCTTTGCAGCCCCCGTCCCCATGGACCCTGTTCCCATGGACCCTGTTCCCATGGCTAACAGAATTTTGGGTGCCTCAAATATCTCTTTCCTGTCCAGAGATATACAGCTCTGGAAAAAATTAAGAGACCATTACAAATGTTTCTTAAATCAGCATCTCTACATGTATGGCAGCCATTCCATTCCAGTGTCGGTTAAATTCCAACACAGACACCCCTCATTTTACTTAATGAGGTACTGATTAGGTGATCACCTGAGCCAAATCTAATTTAATGAATAAAAGTATAAAAAACACTATTGTGGTCATCACTGTTCTCTTGCATTAGGACCAGCCGGTTGGCATAAACAGTGCAAGTAGTACCTCAAAGATAATTGTAATTAAAAAAAAATATTCAGCATGACAAAACGAGTTAAAAAGAAGGTATCAATTCTGCCTTTACTGGCATAGGGATACAGTGAGCGTCAGGTTGCTTCCATCCTGAAAATTAGAACAAGGTCAAGCAACAGACATTGGGGACAACAAAGCTACAGACTGGCAGATGGCAAAAACGACTGTCCACTGACCGTGATGACCGTCAACTCATTCGAATGTCACTCAACAATTGTAGGATAACATCAAGTGACCTACAAAAAGAATGGCAAACAGCATCTGGGGTGAAGTGCGTGGTGAGGACAGTTCGAAACAGGCTCCTAGGGGCAGGGGTGAAGTTGTGCAAAACTAGAAAAAAGCCCTTCATCAATGAGAAGCAACGAAGAGCCAGTCTGAAGTTTACAAAATACCATAAGGAATGGACCATAGAGGAATGAAATAAGCTCTGTCATGGAAATCAGATTTCTGTAGATTATTTTCACAAGTAAAGCTTAATTCAAGATTTACAAACCTGGGGCAGTTAACCACACGCTTAGCTGAGTCATTTCAAGATCTCTCCGTTGATCTCAGGCCTATATACATTCAGTACAGCCCACTGTGTTCCCCTCCCATGCATGGTTAGTTTACATGTCTCATCAGCTTCTCTGCAAACTTTGGCTTAGAAAGATAAAATGTTTATAGCCCTTGCGAATTTTTGCCCAAACTCTAGCTATCTGTTGTAGGCATATCCTGTGAGCAAACAATGGCCTTACTAAATTACTGGATTATACTTATGATTTCAATATGATTTCTGTGGAAAAGGTTCCCCTTTTTAATACAGACATGGACTGTTCCGATGCCCCCTAGTGAGTTGGTTTGCGCTATTCCAAGCGCAGGAAATAGTTACGGTGGACAGTGAGAAATATGAAGGGAGTACTTTACTTCAGATCGAATGAAAAGGACCTTGCTTGACACATTAGGTGTAAGTATCAAGTGTGCATTCATATACCAGTAAGTTAACTGTTTACCAAGAAGCTGTATATTGCATGTAGCATATTTGGAGTTACAGACAAGTATGACGCCGTTTCGTAACTGTGTTTTTCATTACTGCTACAAGTGTTTGCTAATTCTTAGGAATGTAGTTGGTGAAGTCAACGTTCTCATATAGATACATCCTTATACTATGTTTATGGGTGTAGCAACTTAATGCTGTGTAGTCACTGTCGTTTGTTCATAATAAAGGCTCTGTGCACCAGCGAAGTGACGAACTTCCGCTTTTGTCTAGAAGTCGGCATTGCAGTTTCCAGCTATCACCCGCGTCGACCAAAACTTCAAATCTTTGAATTGTTGTATATATTGGTTTTCAGAAGAAGAAAATAACTCTTCAAAATGTATAATGTTTCTTGAGCATCAAATTGATAACATCAGTAGGCTAGCTATTTTAGAATGTTTTCTGAAGGATCATGTGACACTGAACTAATGGTGTTAAAAATCAGCTTTGATTACAGGAATAAATGACACTTTACTATATATTCACATATAAAACTGCAGTATTATTGGAATAATATTTCACAATATTAGTGTATTTTTGATTTAAAAAAATATAGCCTTAGTGAGCATAAGAGAACATAAAAGTTTGAGAAACACTTTTTAAAACTTTTCACTGGTAGGCTACTGTGTGTGTATTTATGTTTCTGTGTGTATATATAATTTAATTACTTCTACTACTACTATTATTATTATTTTTATTATTATTATTATGTATGTGGAAACTCATGACTCAATTAAGTCAAAATGATTTAACTTTTCAAATTTAATTATGTACTATCGAACATTCCATTAACCACACAAAAAAAAATTCCTTTAAAAACTTTACAAACTGTCTTCAAAAGATACCACACAAAACAATAGACTTGAGTGCAAACTTCCATAAAATAGCACACTACTTCTCCTAACAGGAGTAGGAAAACAAGAGTTTATGACATACAAAATGTTCAACAAAAATAATTAAAAAAATAAATAAAAAATACAATCAGGAGGCACTGAAGTGAAGATAATTGTTTAGTCAACAAATTATGTGATGACAGAACATCTTCGTCAATTCTACTTTAAAAGTGTACTTGCCTCGAGGATAGTTTAGCTGTTTTCTTGCCCAAAATGCTGAAGTTACATTTAAACTACAAATTGATGGCACATATGCACAAATCCATTTTGCTCATAGAGAGTGGCAGAAAAAAAAAAGTGACATAGGCCTAATATCCGAACAACATGACATTTTTATTAAACACTACAGGACTACAAGAAACACTGATAAGAAGTTGCATGATTTTCTATTAAATCATCTTTATTAGCATCTAACATTTTAGAGATTGAATAGACAAAACCGAAATCTAATGCTCATAGGCTATAGGCTACTGACTAACTTCACACAATACAGAGCTGTCTATAACTATTTTTGATCTTGTGACCATTGATTTATCTATTTTATTCAGTCAGCCTTATTTGTAGCCTATAGGTCTAATAAATATTAACATTAATTTGATTTAATTTCTGATATTTTAAAACCCAACGCAGCACAAACGAAAATTGTAATGGCACAAACCAGCACAAATGAAGCACAAACGAACAAGACTATTTTGGGTGAATTTGGAGCATGTGGGGGGGCTGGTAACGTCATCGTCTATAATTCAATGTTGAATATTTTAAAACCCAATTTTTACTGGCAAAAACAAAGCACAAACGAACAAGACTATTTTGGGTGAATTTGGAGAATGTGTGGGGGCTGGTTGACCTCAGATTGACAAGAGTCAGTCAGTGATGCTGCCCACTAGACCACAACAGCACATAACAGGAGGGGCACTCATACTGAAGACGTAGACGTAGAGATTAAGTACAGGAGATTAAGTACTATGGAGACGTCCTGGGGGCATCCTTACCAGATGCCCGAACCACCTCAACTGGCTCCTTTCGTTGCAAAGGAGCAGCAGCTCTATCCGAGTTCCTCACGGATGGCTGAGCTTCTCACCCTATCCCTAAGGGAGAAGCCAGCCACCCTTCTGAGAAAACCCATTTCAGCCTCTTGTACTCACGATGTTGTTCTTTCGGTCATGACCCAGCCTTCATGACCATAGGTGAGGGTAGGAACGAAAATTGACCGGTATATCGAGAGCTTTGCCTTCCGGCTCAGCTCTTTTTTCGTCTCAACGGTGCGGTAAAGCGAATGTAATACCGCCCCCGCTGCTCCAATTCTCCAGCCAATTTCCACCTCACACCCTCTGGTCCCCCTTTTTGAACAGGGGAACCACCACCCCAGTCCGCCACTCCTTAGGCACTTTCCAGGACTCCCACGCAATGTTGAAGAGGCGTGTCATCCAAGACATCCACTCCACATGCAAAACCTTCAACATTTCTGGACGGATCTCGTCATTCCCCAGAACTTTGCCCCCGGAGCTTTCCCCGGAGCTTTGCCACGGTCTGTCGGTACACTGCAACCTTCTCCGGAGTCCTCCGGGATAACATATCCTGGAAGGCCTCCTTCTTCAGTTGGACGGCTTCCCTGACCACCGGTATCCACCAGGGTGTTTGAGGGTTACCGCCCTTTATGCACCAAAGACCTTTAGACCACAGCTCCCCGCCGCAGCTTCGGCAATGGAGGCTTTGAACATCGACCACTCAGGTTCAATGCCCCCAACCTGGGAGCTTTTCTGGGATGCCAGAAAAGCTCAGCCGGAGGTGTGAGTTGAAGATCTTTCGGACGGGGACCTCCTCCAGATGTTCCCTGTTCACCCGCACTACCTGTTTGGGTTTTCTCGGGCTGTCCAGAGTCTTCCCCCACACCCTGACCCAACTCACCACCAGATGGTGATTGGTTGACAGCTCCGCCCCTCTCTTTACCCTGGTGTCCAAAATATGCAGTCTCAGATCCGATGACACGATCACAAAATCAATCATCGACCTTCGGCCTAGGGTGCTCTGATACCATGTACACTTATGAGCATCCGTATGTTCGAACATGGTGTTTGTTATAGATAATCGATGACTAGCACAGTACTCTAACAAGGACAGAACAATGCCAGATTAATGCTTTTGCATTTTCAGTTGACAAGCAGTTCCATTAATGCATCTGGGCTGTGTCCAGTCTTTAATTAAACAGAATCATACTCAGCTGCATAACCAGGTGGACATAGACAGGGAAAATCAGGTGGGGTGTGGGCAGTGTCAGCACAAATCATCAGGTAGGAACTTGATATGCAACACAACCAGGAGAACTTTGGACTGGGATGTACATTTTTTAAGATTTAAGACATATAGAAGCCAATGTGTCTCGTCAACCCCGTTACAGTATTCAACCCCATCACATTACAATTTTAGGTTGAAAATGTTTTAAGATAATTAAATGAATATCTTTTGTTACGTTTAGTCTGCAATGTTGAGGGCAATCTGAAGAAGATGAGATTTTAGTTCAAATTCAGAACTAAAAGGATGTATTTATAAGAATGATGAGCCCCCTAACACACAATGTGTCTATGTCAGAAATTAATATAGCAAAAATGATAGATTTTACACACATTTTATATTGAGCATTAAGTCAATATTGATTTTATTTAAAGAAGAAATTAAGAGACCACTGCAAAATAATCAGTTACTCTGGTTTTACTATTCATAGGTATGTGTTTGAGTAAAAATACTGAAAACATTACTCCCAAATTCCAAATAAAAATGATGTCATTTAAACAGTGAAGAGTTTTTTTCAACAACAAAATACTATTGTTTTAACTTAAGAAGAGTTCAGAAATCAATTTTTGGTGGAATAACCCTGTTTTTAAATCACAGTTTTCATGCGTCTTGGCATGCTCTCCACCAGTCTTTCACATTGCTGTTGGGTGACTTTATGCCACTCCTGGCACAAAAATTCAAGTAGCTTGGCTTTGTTTAATGGCTTGTGACCATCCATCTTCCTCTTGATAAAATTCCAGAGGTTTTCAATGGGGTTCAGGTCTGGAGATTGGGCTGGCCATGACAGGGTCTTGATCTGGTGGTCTTCCATCCACACGTTGATTGAACTGGCTGTGTGGCATGGAGCATTGTCCTGCTGGAAAAACCAATTCTCAGAGTTGGGGAACATTGTCAGAGCAGAAGGAAGCAGGTGTTCTTACAGGATAACTGTTGTGTTTTCTGTTGATTATTAACTTGTTATTTGTTATTTTCATTATTTACATGTTTACTTTAAACAAGGGCTACAAATGTTGCAAGTATCAATTATGGAGAAACAGTAGCCTAACAGTGTAGTGCCTCTTTAAGAGAAGAGTGAGCTGTGAAACATGTGACCAGTGTTTACTGTGTTTAAAAGGAAGCGCGTTTCATTCAGTTGTTATGACTTTCAACCCGGTGTGCAGCCACTTGGTAAGCTCTCTGTTTTCTTGTCTGTTTATGAAGTACGCTTCATGTTGTCTACTGTCGCCGTGTTATATTGTTGTACTGCGTTTACGTCCATTGAACGTAAGATAATATTTATACTATGCTCTGGTAGATCTAAGCAGTTTAGCTTACTGATAAATATAACGCTATGCTCTATAGTTATAAGTTGACGAGGTGGCAGCCGTGGGACATGGAGCCAACAGTTTAACCTTATAACCTTTCTATACCATACGTGTCTATTTGTGATTATTTCTTAGCTTTATAAATGTTTGAAGTATGAATCGCGGACCGGTATTTCCTGGTTTGCTGTGGGAATTGTGGGAGCTGTAGTTTTCTGCTTGCAGAAGACTTTTTGCATAGGTTTGGTAGGATTTGAGTATGGTGTATAATGTTCGAAATATGAAGCGTGTACTTGATGATTATGAAATATGCTATTTATAGTCATATTAATATTATTGTGTACTTGATAAATGCTATTTATTGTTGCTTATTATTATTGGGCTATTGAGGTAAACTGATGCGGGTTGTAGGTAGTATGTTTGAAATGTTGTATTTTGTATCATTTCAGGTTTATTACCTGCTGGTTATTCTTTATGGAAAATAAATAAATTAATCTGAAACGCTGAGTAATATCCTTTGTACACTGGGTTGCCCTTTCCGTGGGGAGATAACGGAACAATAACCTTGTACTTGGCTTGATTCATGCGTTCTTCACAAAGACAAATCTGCCTGACTCCAGCCTTGCTGAAGCATCCCCAGATCATCACCAGTCCTCCAGCAAATTTCACAGTGGGTGCGAGACACTGTGGCTTGTAGGCCTCTCCAGGTCTCAGTCTAACATGGTGTTGGGCAAAGCTCAAAATGTGACTCGTCAAAGAAGATGACCTTACTCCATTCCTATACGGTCCAATCCTTATGGTCTTTTGCAAACTTCAGCCTGGCTCTTCTTTCCTTCTCATTGATTAACTTATTTTTTCTAGTTTTGGATGACTTCAGCCCTGCCCCTAGAAGCTTTTTTCGAACTATCCTCGCTATGCACCTCCTCCCAGCTGCTGTTTGCCATTCTTTTTGTAGGTCCATTGATGTCATCTTACGGTTGTTGCGTGACATTCAAATGATTTGATGGTCATCTCGGTCAGTGGACAGTCGTTTTCGCCAGATCCCAGGTTTCGGGGCTGTCGCTGGGCAATACAGACTTTCAGCTACAGATTGTCTATGGCCTAGCCAGTCTCAGGTCTGGAGACTGGCTAGGCCACTCCAGGACCTTGAGATGCTTCTTACAGAGCCACTCCTTAGTTGCCCTGGCTGTGTGTTTTCAGCCACGACCCATCTTCAATGCTCTTACTGAGGGAAGGAGGTTGTTGGTCAAGATCTCGCGTTACATGGCCCCACCCATCCTCCCCTCAATACGGTGCAGTCGTCCTGTCCCCTTTGCAGAAAAGCATCCCCAAAGAATGATGTTTCCACCTCCATGCTTCACAGTTGGGATGGTGTTCTTGGTGTTGGTGTACTAATCCTTCTTCTTCCTCCAAACACAGCGAGTGGAGTTTAGACCAAAAAGCTCTTTTTTTGTCTCATCAGACCACATGACCTTCTCCCATTCCTCCTCTGGATCATCCAGATGGTCATTGGTAAACTTCAGACGGGCCTGGACATGCGTTGGCTTGAGCAGGGTGACCTCGCGTGCGCTGCGTAGTGTGTTACTAATAGTTTTCTTTGGTCCCAGTTCTCTTCAGGTCATTGACCAGGTCCTGCCGTGTAGTTCTGGGCTGATCTCCCACCTTCCTCATGATCATTGATGCCCCACAAGGTGAGATCTGGCATGGAGCCCCAGACCGAGGGAGATTGACCGTCATCTTGAACTTTTTCCATTTTCTAATAATTGTGCCAACAGTTGTTTCCTTCTCACCAAGCTACAGGGCTTCTTAGTCAAAAACTAACAGGTCTGTGAGAGCCAGAATTCTACCTGGTTGGTAGGTGATCAAATACTTATGTCATGCAATAAAATGCAAATTCATAATTTAAAAATCATACAATGTGATTCTCTGGATTTTTTAATTCCGTCTCTCATAGTTGAAGTGCACCTATTATAAAAATTACATACCTCTACATGCTTTGTAAGTAGGAAAACCTGCAAAATCTGTATCAAATACTTGTTCTCCCCACGGTATATATAATACATTTTTGAAGTTTTCAATATTTTCTGGAGACAACTTTGGCAGCAGTTACAGTCTCTACCATCTTTGCACATGTGAATTTTTTTTATGTCGGCACAACAAAAAAATTTCAGAACAAACTATGCATTTGTTTTAGCCCATTGATGCAGCAATTTTGTACAAAATAATAAATAAGAACAGTGGACTGAGCATAAAAAACTGTAGACTGAGCATTAATAAAGTACTAAAAAATATATAAAAAAATATGTAAGGTGCAAAAATTGTCCATTTGAGGGTTGTGGGTGTATGTGGGGAGCAGGCTACAGTCAGTTTATCTCCGGGGGCATGTTCTTGAGGCCTACTGCTGTAGGAAAGTAACTGTTCTTGTGGCAGGTTTTGGTCCTGATAGACCTCAGCCCTCTGGAACTTAGGGTGAGTGAGGTCAGCCCCAATCTTTGCCGCTTGCCTCCACGTCCTGGAGGTCTGTTGGTCTTGTAGAGACGGCAGATTTCAGCCTCAGCCTCTCTGCAGAGCAGATGATATGCTGCAGCATGCCCTAGTCCTCGGCAGTGGCTGCATTTTCACTTAAGAACCTCGAAATACAAAACTTGTCCACGACGTAAACATGTAAAAATTGAGAGAGCATGCAAAGACTGATCCGCGCATGCATTTTAGGCTCAGAGCAAAAACCTTTTCATGGTAAAGGCTCTCACTATAAATCTGAAAATACAATTTGCTGAATTTATACAAATGGAATTTGTAGAAATGTTTGGTAACAGAATTGCGAGTTTGTAAAATGTGTTCAAACTTCATCGTACAAGTTTGCCTAATATTGCTTGCAAGCACAAACTAAATGTACAAACTTTCGAAGATAAGCTTGCAAGCACGTGCCTAAATGTACAAGTTAGCAGATTACGGATTTGAGCATCAGACATGCGACCGCGGCCGTCAATATACAACCAGACATGTTGTGACACAAGTGCACAGAGTATTGACATGTTTAATTTTCCATAGTTTTAGAGTTGTTCAAGCAGTTGTTCAACTGCTGACCTGAAGAATTGAGATGGTTTTGACAAAAAAGAAAATCTGCTCATCCCAAATTGACTAAGAACTTAAATGTTAACAAACACACATGAATGAATGCGTTATGTTGATTTGACTGTCCCCACAGCTCTCTGGGCACCTCTTCTGAGCAGCCTCTTGATTGATACCTTGAACTCCTCCGTCTTCAGAACATATATGATGGGGTTCAGCATGGGAGGCAGTACTGAGGTCAGGGAGTAGTTGATGATCCGTATGTTGGAGGGCATAAAGGAGAAGATGTTGATGATACTAATTGGAAGGTAGAATATGGCCACTAGTATCAGGTGTGAGGTGCATGTCTTTATGGCTCGGTGTCTGAGAGAGGAGGAGAAAGAGGGGAAAAAAGAAAGGGGTGGTGAGAGAGGAGAGGTAATGAACAAGAGAGGGGTAGAGGATTAGGTGAAAAACTATTGTTAGTACGGTAAAACTAAAACCTGAGATGTGGACTCAAGTCTTTTGACTTGGACTATAATACAATTAGAGTCACACTTTGCGACTTGAGAACTGACCTGGTATAAGAAAAAAAAAACACTTGCAACTCGACTTCGACTTGATGCCTATGACTTGTGACTGAACTTGAGCTGTAGGACTCAAGATACTTTTTAAAATCTTCCCAGCACCTTCACTCAAAGTAGCATTTAGCGTTCAAAGTTAGGTCATCAATTCCGACAAGATCGCGAGCAAGCTTTCATGGAATCTGGATTGGTTCTGAAAATCATTACATTTGGATTTGAGGACTATGTTGTGGTGGGGAAGAAAATGACAGTAGTATGCAAAACATGAAAATAATAAAATTACTGATGAGATAGCCAATGCTTGTTAGACACCTGAAATCCCACAAAGATGGGTAAGATTTAAATTAAGGCTGTGCTGTGCCTAACAAGCTAGCTAATGTGAGGGGATGTCAGAATGAAACACTGTTGAAATAACATTAGCGACATGGGGAGATGGGGAAGATTTTATATTCAAGGAATTTCCTGGCGATTAGTTTAGCAACAGTAATTCATGAAGGGTTGTACAGTGAGTCCTACCATTCTGATTCACCATTGATATTCCCATGGCATCTCCTCATTTCTTTAGCTGTGTTTCTGGTAATATTCTCAAATTTACTTGAATTAAATGGCTTTCCCCGATCTAAATTCATGAAGACATGAGGGACTTGTGACTTTACTCAATCTGAGCTGTGGAACTTGGGAATTGCTTGAGACTTACCCATTATTACTTGTGCCTTGACTTAAAGGTTATGACTTGGGACTTGCTCAGGACTTGCAAAAAATTGACTTGGTCCCATGTCAGACTAATACTAATACAGAATAATAATCATACATGCCTTTCATAACAAATCTTTATTAAAAGTATATCCACTAATTTCAATGCGATCAATATTTCTGAAAATGTTTCATACTATAGAAATAATTATAAATTACAGGATTTTATTTATTTAAATATGAGTAAATATGTATTTCTGATTCTATTCCGTCTCACCTGTCCTTGGGAAGTGTGATGGTGAAAAGGGCGTGGATGATACAGATGTAGGATGATATGATGAAGATCATGGGAATATAGAGGACTATAAAGGGGATGAGGTATGACATCACATGGTTAGGGAGTACATCAGAACAGGGGGCTGCCAGGCTGTACAGAGGATAAGGGTCACAGAAGTAACTGTCGATCACCACAGACCTACAATACAAGACAGCACATATTTACTCTCCATATACTGTCCAGTAAGCCTCAAGATGACAGGTGAGAATTGTTTCCCCCTGAGAATCTTTATTTGAGGCATAAAAAAGCATTTTCAGGGAAAAAATTATAATAAATATAAATAGTTAATTATGAACAAAATAATAAAATTATTAATTACTGTAAGGTCTTTGAAATATATAAGGCAAGATAGTTAGTTAATTATCTATTCTGTCAATCTAGTCTGTCATTTTAAGCCATTCCAATGTTGTTCTTGTCTGTTATTTTTTACAGACTACATTGTTAACTATATGGCCTTGTAAATCTCAGTGCCAATGTTTTTTTAGTGATAAAGAAAATCGGAGTGCTGCCAGCATAATATCCTGCTGCTAAAATAACACAAATTAAGTCTTGTTTGGCCATCACTGGTGTGAGGTATGTTTTGTAGCATACAACATACTAATCATGTTCCTACGCTGAGATCGCTATCTACAAGTTTTACCCTAGCCTACCTTTGGTTTATTAGAGTTTGCGCCAAGTCTTTCTCTGCTTTTGACTGTGCTTTTCGTATACCGACCAGTTTATTGTTTTTGGAGAGTCTGCGTTTAGCTTGCTCCTTTTGTACTGTTGCCAAGTTCTTACCTGGATTACATGTTTATTGACCACTGCCTGTTTTCCTGATCAAATCAATTGCCTTCCTCTGGATTTGTTTATTAAATCTATCTTTGCACACTTTGAAATTGGGACCATACATCTGCTTCTGAATTGTGTTCTTAGAATTATAGTATTTAGAAGTTAATACATTTTTAATTTGAGTCCCAAAAATATATTTTCAAGGAACAAAATACTGCAAATAACAGGATAGAAGGGATATAGTTCATGTCAAAGTGAAGTCACACATCAATCTGGTATTCGATGCAGCGCCGGTGCTCATTCACACAGCATTTATGAATCCCAGGGACAAATAACATGACACACTCAACTAGTTCTCCTCTGGTTGGGAAGTGTCTAGAAGGTTATGTTTATCATTTAGGTAAGGGCAATTCATAAATGTTCTCGTGAATGAGCACTGGAGCTGCATCTAAATGCTCACCCTCATAGAGTTTATTCCCGCTGGGGAAGCTAAAAAACAGCTGTATCACCATGTCACTTGCTAACTTGACAAACTGTTTTCAATACTGGAGAAATCATTTAGACACTACCATTGGTGGTAACCACCTGGATTATAGTGAGTCTGGATGGATGTGTCCTTCCCTCATGCTTGCTGGAGCAATGCAACTGTCTGCATTTTGAGAGGGAAATAACTAACTTTAGTGTTGTCAGTATGTGACAGATTTAACATTACTGAATCTAGTATCAGTGTGACTGCTAAATCCCTTCTACATGTTTTTCCACTGAAACAATGACATTAATATCCAATGTTGTTTTTTCTTTCTTCAAGTCAATTCGGGTGTTCCATAACTGTCCGTATGTTATAAAGAACAGACGTGTGTAACATTTTTATCCCAGCACCGTTCTGAGATTCAAACCAGTAACCTTTTGACTACTGGTCCACCTCATTAGCCACTGGTGTACTTACCCACAGAAGGAGAAGTGTGAGATGAATCCAACAGGAAACAAAACGATGAACACAGCAAACACCCAGGCAGCACCAGTCAGCTGAAACATGGACCTGTGATTCACTAACGTGTGGTACCTGCAGTGGAAAGAAGCTGTTGAATATTAAACATGTACATGCAAATAAGCAGATTATTTTATCCAGAGTGTGAATTACAGTTGTGAGTGCACATATGTTCATATACTTAAAGAGGAAACCAGGCAAGCCTAGTTCAGCCAGCCCGCAATAGAAAGCATTGATCAATGATGAGATTCGAACCTGGGTCACCCACATGAAAGGCTGTGTCTATAACCACTTTCCAGATTTTTCACACATTAACAGCACGCCAAGTTTCAATATTTCATTAGACACCATTAACCATTGTGTTAAAGTGAGTAATATTTCTTATTACGCTAAACTCCACCACAAGTTGCATCACTGAACTATGGCCTTTGCCACTCGCTGTTTTAACAGCTTATTAGCCATTTGTGAATGACATTGATATAATAACTACTGCATTAATATAGGGGACGATTTCTGACTTTTTCGTCAAGTGAAACGATGAGAGAATCATGTTGTTAGCAAAGTTTTTGTCTATCCTGAAGAAATCCTAAGAGAAAATTAGAAAATCCACCCGAAATAGTCACAATATAAAAGTAAACAGTTTCATTTTAGGCTTCCTGTAGCATAGCTACTGAGGGTTGTAGCCAGCACATTTTTTGTCTATATGGAACAAATTCTCTTTTGCCAATGGCCGTTTTAACAGCTAATTAGCCATCCGTGAATGACATTGATACAGTATCTATCAATGAAGGTGATGATAACGGACTATTTCATAATGTGAAAAGATGAGAATATTATGCATTTTGACTGTGACAGGAGTAGAATGTGGGACCTGTTGTTCTGTAGTCCGCATCTCTAACCACTAGGCTGTTTAACAAGAGGTTGGCTCCACTTAGGCAAGAGGTTGGCTCCACTTAGGCTGCCCAGCAAAAAAATTAATCAGAGGTTCAGTGAAATCTGCCATTGCAATGTCTCAGCAACCTATATGTTGAGTTGACCAGTGGATCATGATTACATCCTAACTTATTTTTTAATTAGTTTTCAAATGTCATGGGACAGTGTTTTTCACTTGGAAGTCAATACATTTCAAAATACTCACACAAGGGTTCCTTAGGCATGCAGATTTAATTTACTTCCCTTAAATCTGAATTTTGTATTACTTCATGTATTATCTGAGACCTGAGTGGACAGCAGATAGCCACCAGTCTGTCGTAGGAGAGGATGGTGAGGTTGAAGGACTGCATGGTGAGGAAGAGGAAGACGAAGAATAGATTTGAGAGGCATTGGTCGTAGGAGATGAACTGTCTGCTGAACAGGAACATATCCAGGAGCTTGGGGACCAAGGCAGTGCTCTCACATATATCGGTGAAGGCCAGGTTGAAAACAGCGATGTACATGGGGCTGCAAAGCAAAGTCATGATATTATTATCACCTTGGGGAAACATTATTTGGCCTGGGTAAGACCTACAGCTCCATCATACATGGAGTCACACAGGACTAATTAACAAAAAGAAGAACCAGAATGATCAGTACATTTTCATCTGTAAACTTTAAAACAGCAACCAAATGGAGACCAGTGCACTGGACCTACTATTGCTTTTCGTCTTAACTGAGAGGGATTTCAGTAACCGTTTAGAATCCCTGAACTGATGAGGGCAGTCTGGGTGGAGTGTACCAGTAGCCAGGGATTTGCTCTGCTCCCAGCCCTTTTTGTATGTTGTAGAGTTTACCTGTGGAGAACGCGTGCCATGCAGATAACAACCATGATGATGGTATTGCCCACCTATATACAATACACACAAAAAACTAAAGTTTAACACAGATACTAATAATTTTAAGAAGCAGGTCTGGCAGTAGCTTTTTGCTTGACCTGGACTTACCAGAGAGAGGATGTATACAAAACAGAGGAAGACATAGTAGTAATCCATGTGGGGGATCCCTGTGAATCCACTGATGTAGAAGTAAGGGGGTCGGATGATGGTGGTGATATTCTCTGTCAGGCTAAGGTCAGAGGTCAGGGTAGTCATCCTGACTGGTGGTGATCCGATCTCTAGCTGGTAATAATCTGTGGAGATACATTATCCGAGGATACATTATCACTAACAGAAACCATAATTTAAAAAAAATATATTATCATGAAATAATGTATCAACAAAGCTATTGTTTTTTTCAAATTCAAATTGTTTAAAAACAACCTAATAACATCATATTACATTAAATGTACACTATTACTGCATTCAATACCAGTTTCTGCTCAGTCCAAATGTGAAGGATTTTTTATGAAAATACATTCATAAAAATAACAGATGAAAAAATAATAATATTAATATTTAATGAATAGGTGTAACAGTGTAAGGCTGGTGTAGGCTTTTTGTTTCTTCCATTATGTAAACTGATACCTGGTGAACCCAAAATACAGGAGAAAACATTATATAGTACATAATGCAAATCCTATAAAATAGTTTTACCCGGTTATTTCCTAATTTATTTTCAGACTGTATCCAACTCTTTGTCTTGGTGAAGTCGGTTGAACTGAAGACCAACTTGTGGGGCTTGCTCTGAGACTCCCTCTACTATTATACCTGCAACACCATGGTGAATCTGTAGTGGGATTTCCCATGTGGTGCACTGTGCTTGTTGATGACATGGGTGGATTGAGCAAACTAGGCATGTTAAATAAAAGAAGTGTTCGAATTTGTTGTTCAGTACAGTTTGCCCATGCGTTTTCCCAAATGTAGCTAATTAGGCATTTAAGGACACATGGTCTGACTGTGTTGTTTTTAGGGACAACTTTGGTCAAATGTGTATTTGTCACTTCTGGGGTGACAGTAAGGACTGCTACTGTAGCATAGGCTTTATGAATAAATTATTTTTCTTATGGTTTCATGTTTACCTCAGGAACTTCATTGCTGCTATCCCTGCATTTCAGTTGCACATGCTATCCTATTCTTTGCATACCCTTGGATATTTAGTAATATATGTACCATCTGTAAGGAAAACATCATCAAGCAGGCGAAACACGTCTTTTATTTCTTATGGTATTCACATTCAACTGTGGGTCACAACAGAATGGCACAATCATTGAACAAAACATGTCAACAAAGATTTATTTTTGCTGACCCTTGTTCAAAAGTCTGAAGACCCTTAGTTCTTAATACTGTGTATTGCCCCCTTTAGCATCAATGACAGCGTTCAGTTTTTAGAGTGGCCTTTTATTGTGGCCAGCCTAAGGCACACCTGTGGAATAATCATGCTGTCTAATGTTGTGGAAATTCTTGAACTGATGTACAAACTCACCTTAAGGATTATTAGGAACACCATACTAATACTGTTTGACCCCCTTTCGCCTTCAGAACTGCCTTAATTCTACGTGGCATTGATTCAACAAGGTGCTGAAAGCATTTTTTAGAAATGTTGGCCCATATTGATAGGATAGCATCTTGCAGTTGATGGAGATTTGTGGGATGCACATCCAGGGCACGAAGCTTCCGTTCCACCACATCCCAAAGATGCTCTATTGGGTTGAGATCTGGTGACTGTGGGGGCCATTTCAGTACAGTGAACTCATTGTCATGTTCAAGAAACTGCAAGATGCTATCCTATCAATATGGGCCAACATTTCTAAAGAATGCTTCCAGCACCTTGTTGACTCAATGCCTCGAAGAATTAAGGCAGTTCTGAAGGTGAAAGGGGGTCAAACACAGTATTAGTATGGTGTTCCTAATAATCATTTAGGTGAGTGTTTTTACCTAAGCGTGGGCTTGTGAGGCAGTCAGTATATGTGAGCATCAGTAAATCAGTATCTGTAGATCAGTTCTGAACATTGGGATGTCTTAGATTAATGCATGTCATTTAGCTCTATGCCAAATTTATTATTATTGTAGCGCAATACATTCAGGGCCACTCGACAACTGGCACATAGAAGGAGTACTAACCGGCCAATTGCCACTATGGCTGTAATGACAATACCAATCCATTCAAAGACTACCCAGCAGTACTGACCCCACAACTCGGCCATCCAGGAAAGTGGTCCTTTGATGTTATCATTGTGGGCCTGGTGGGAAACTTGAATCATTTAATTAACTATGTCAGAGACAATGGAGTTGTAATTAAGTACAAATGTACAGAATTCCTGTCCTATCAGAGCACAGGTTCCTCCTTGGGAGGCCAACAGATCTGGAGAGCAAGCAAGTGTACAGCTCACAGCTCCTCATAGATCAGTTTAATGGCCCTAGCGGTCACATTAGCAAGGTGTTATATTTCCAAAGCCAGAGCTAGATGTTCTAGATGTTCCAAAGGTTATCATTACTCTCTCCGGACAATCGTTGCCTATAACTGCTTCCTTCTATTCCTGGTCCCACAAAGCTGTTTTACACATTTGGGCAGAAGATTTTGGCAGATAATAGACTTACTACAGTTGCAGGAGACACTGGGGTAAACAAACACTATGGGCTATTCTGTCTCCCCTGCAAACAGTATGGTTCACTAATGGAGGGGAGAGAGTTCGTCTGTTTCTTGCCTCTGGTCTAAATTGGGTCGTGAATTGGGGCAAGGGCGGGACAAGAGTTGGTCCTTTCCTCTCTTATGGACCACCCGGTCCATACAGGTGGTGGACCATCGCACCTGGATACCTCGAACAATGAGAGCAATCTGTTTTTGATTAGTTCTTTTCCTGAGGTATTAATAATGAAGAACATGCATACAGCATAAAACCTATGAGGAAGTTCTAGCCTTTCGTCGAGTTTTAACCCTAACATTTCTGACATTTAACATAATGATTTTTTTTTGGAGAGCATTATAAAGTTTTGTGTTAATGGTATTCCCTCATAGTGTCATGCCTTTACTATCAAATTACACTGTATTTGGTTGAAAATAATGAAGAAATGAAATAATATAAGGTAAAAAATATAGGCACCCCCCAAAAATTTGGTTCTTCTACCTAGAAATAAAACACAATAAAATGAGAAATAATTATTTTATATCACTTCTTTTTGCCTGTAATGATGCAGAACGGCCACCAGACGGCAGCACTAGATGGCTAGTTACGTTTGGACTTATATAGTTTATAAACTCAGAAAAATGACCAACTTCTTCCCAAAAACTCAAGAACACCCCCATACTATGCTGACTAAATATTTATTTTTATATCATATTTAAAATACAAACGATGTATTATGGTTCAAAACATCATATATAGTGATGTACACCCTTGTAATCCCTATTCTTGTCTACACATTAGCCTTTCTAAGATGCATGGTCAATGTCGTTGCCTGGTGAAAAGTTCCCATAGCAACACAAACAATACACAGACAACCCAAATTATACACTGAACGCTTCACGAAAGTGGCTACAAATAATATACCATTGAAATCGGACGATTATGGCGATTCTATTTTTATAAATATTTATGCAAATGAGCACTGTCCGCGGATGTCGACCATGCAAGGTTGTGCAGGAGAGAGAGCCTCAACTTTCACTAAGGATTGGACTGGAAAATATATATGAGTGGAAAGTGTTTTGACAAAGACCTATTTTAGAGGAAAGCCCTTGTGGGAACCATTCTTGGTTAGTAGCTAACTCCAGTCCTCCTGCTATACAGTTTGCCCCTTTTGGAAACCCCTGGATACCCAGGGTCAGATACTCTGCCTTTATGCCTGGAATGTTATTGCAATTCAGGTGTACCTCTGTTCCTGCACATTGTCGTATCCTCCCACTAAGGTCCCTGCTATGTCTTTTCTTCCCCCTTTGAACTTTGTTGTGTTGTTGGAGCGTGTGGGTGAGTGGTGGCATCCGGTGTTGAGGTGCAGTATAAGTGCAGTGCAGTTACGTATGGTGGCATCCGGTTTCTTTGCTTGTTCGGTCTGGCTGTCAGAGTCAATCCTCTAGGCCCATCCTTGGCAGTTCCTGTGGATTCTAGACTCTACAGAAATCCCACCAGTAGGCTGACCAGGATTGCAGCTATCATACCTAGGCAGCAGAGGAGGAGGTCACCTGATTTCCCTGCTCTCGTGTTTATCTGCCAACGTTGTCCTTCTCTGAGCCCAGGCTTGGCTCCGGATGTCTGTCCCTCTCTGCTGGTGGGTCGTGGTCTGGTTGGCAGTGGCTGGCGTGGATCCAGGTATCTTTCCCCCGAGACTAGCAGTGCTGTGTGAGTTGTCTGGAGTACCTGGTGTGGGCCACTCCATCTGGGATCCTTCCATTTCCTTCTGTAGATCTTGATTTAGACCCAGTCTCCGGGCTGATATCTGTGGCGCGGCAGCGTCGGGGGAGGCGGTCCTTGGGCCTCCTTGACCTGTGAATGCATACATTCGACAATTCTAGTTAGCTCTGTGGCATTGTCCAGAAGTGAGTCAGTCATGACTTGTAAGTAAATGTTCGGAGGAGGTTGGAGTCCTCATTGGTCTGCCAGGCAATATCTCATGTGGAGTGTACCCAGCCCTTTGGCTAGGAGAGGATCGGAGTGCCATTAGTGCCAGAGGTAGGCATCTCAATCGAACAGGGTATCATTGAACAAGGTAGATTGCCGCCTGATTTCTCTGCTCAGAAAGATGAACTGGTTGCACTAACTAGAGCTTGTGTCCTTGCTTTCCAGAAATCAGTGAACATCTATAGCGATTCCAGGTATGCCACCGGAGTGGCCAGTGAGTCATCCTCTGGATGAGATTGGGGTTCTTAACCTCAACTGGTACACGTATCACAAACTCTTCACAGGTCAGCGATTTGCTTGGTGCCATCATGCAGCCCTCGCAGCTAGCCATTATCAAATGTCCCGCGCATACAGGTGGTAATGACATGGTGTCGGTGGGTAACTCTATGGGTGTCAGAGCGGCAAAAGAGGCTGCATGAATGCCTTTAATTGCAGCCGTAACTCGTTCTGCTACTAATCGTCAATTTGTGTCCAGGTTACACTGCTGACCATATCCGTGAACTACAGACCTTTGTCACCGAGGCTGAGAAACAAACCTGGGCGACGGCCGGCGCCATCTTTAGACATCCGTCCGGTAGGCCTGTTGCATCAGTCTCACTCCTGCCCAGAAAAGGGGAATGATGGCTTACCCTGACTGTAGTCCAGACCCATCGGTCATCCTTGCTGAGGAACCATCCCCAAAGAACTCCAGTTCGGCTCCTGGGAGAAGAGTGTTCTGGAGATCAGGGCGGGGTTTAGTTTCTCTGGTGATGTAGTCAAGGCGAGAGTGTTCTTCTCTATCTTCTTCCGTGGCCATGCAGGCTGCTGGGTTGATCGTGTTGCATCGTTTGATGATAACATTCAGAGCTGTTAAAATAATCTCATACCCTGATAGCCTTTGAGCTGTCATGTGCTGTGTTCTTGGTTCGAGTAGGGCTGCAACATTGTGGGTGACATGCAGAGCGATCTGGCCCCCCTGTGTCAAACCTGCTGAAGTCTTCAATGTGAATGCTGCTGCCGCCAGGCCCTGGTCACAGGTGGGCCTTCCCATTTCCAATGGGTCGAGTCTGTGGCTGTACCAGGCGATCGGACGGTTGGCTCCGTTGTGTTTCTGGATCAGGACTGCATTTGCGAACCCCCGTTTTTCTGCTGCGTAGAGGTCAAATGGTTTGGTGTAGTCTGGTAACCCCAGAGCTGGAGCTTGCTGTAGAGCCAGAGCATCGTCATGCCAGACGAGGCGTTTGCTGCCATTGATGTCCAGGTTGCGTAGGATGTGAGACAACCTAGCATACTCTGGAATCCACATCCTGCAGTATCCCATCATCCCCAGGAACGTTGCCAGCTCCTTCTGTGTCCTGGACTGTGGGCAGGCAGAGATAGCAAATACACGATTTGTAGATAGACGTTTCTCTCCCCCTTCCAACATGTGACCCAGGT
Organism: Esox lucius; assembly: GCF_011004845.1. Taxonomy (NCBI): domain Eukaryota; kingdom Metazoa; phylum Chordata; class Actinopteri; order Esociformes; family Esocidae; genus Esox; species Esox lucius. The sequence goes on along the minus strand of NC_047575.1, from coordinate 40,370,772 downwards.
ACATTACTCGCTGGCGGACCAGCTGTTCTTTCGTCCTTGAGATTTTGTGACCCTTTCTCTCCAATGCTTGCAAAAGGGTTATGGTGTCTTGAATACAGGCTTCCTCAGAAGGTGAGGCCAGTAGGAGGTCATCCACATACTGTACCAGGGCGCTCCCTCCTTTCAAACAGACATCGGCCAGGTCTGCTGCCAGTACCCTGTTGAAAATGGATGGGGACTCACAGTAACCTTGGGGCAGTCTGGTATATGTGTATTGCCGGCCCCCATAGGTGAAGGTGAAGTACGGCTGTGAATCTGGGTGCAGAGGAATAGAGAAAAATGCTGAACACAAGTCAGTGACAGTGTACCACTTTGTGTCTGTTGGAATGGAAGACAGAATTGTGGCAGGGTTAGTTACTACCGGGAACTCAGCCAGTACCACATCATTTAGAGGTTGTAGGTCCTGGACCATTCAATACTTCCCCGTACCCCCTTATTTCACAGGCAGGAGTGGAGTGTTGTATGGGCTGTTGATTGGGATGAGCACATCTTGTCGCCGCAAGTCATCAAAGGTAGGCTCGATTCCCGCCTCACCTTCAGATGATATCAGGTACTGTCGCACTCGAGGGCCATCCATACTGGGTTTCAGAATGATGCGGACACTTGAGTGGAGTGAATGAGTCCCACATCCTTTGGTCCTGTCGACCAGACGCCCCCCTTTAGCGTGTTTTCGATGATTTTCTCCACTTCAGGACGTGTTTCTGAAACCACACACTGTGTAGAGACCAGGTGCTTCTCATAAATTGCAGAGTCAACAGTGTTAACAACACATCGGTACACTGACATTTCCTCGTGAACTGTAGTTTCCCACTGTGTGTTTGGCATTGGTGACCATGTTGTCAAATTGTCAAGTGTTTTCAGCATTTTTCCCACGTCTGCAGCCTTGTAGGCCCCCTTGGTGACTGCCAGGGTGATGTGTGGATGTCTTAGTGGATCAGTGAAATACCTTGTCTGTTGATCTTGGTTGAAAGAGACCGTTGCTCCTATACCTTGTTTTCCGATGTATAAGTGAGATGTGGTGACGATAGCTCTTCCAAGCCAGCCCTGAACTGCTTCTGCATACTGGTTCTGTAAAGATTTGTGGTCGTAGAGAAGGGTCATGTGTAAACTGTCGATATTAAAACAGAATTGGGAAGACATACCCTTCAGTGGTGGTCGGTCCAACAGCAACTCCACTGTTCGTCTCAGGGCATTGCGGACTGCAAGTTGTAGCCAGTAAACTGTGTCGGAGACAGATGCTTGTACACACATTATCCGTCGTTCGGTTGAGATCCCTGGAAATTAACAGATCAACCCAGTTGGAGAGCAATGAATTGTAGCATTTAGTTTACATAAAAGATCCCTACTCATCAAATTGACTGGTATGTTTGGGCAGTATAATAATTCTTGTTCAATAGTTTGGCCTACCAATTTGACTTTCAAAGGTTTTGTGACTCTGTTTAATGTAGCAGGCCTGTTGAAGTGTCTTGCTGCTTGTGTTTTGGATGATAAGGGAAATGTTGGTGTTTCCCAGCCAACACAGGAGGAGGTAGATCCTGTGTCTATCAGGAATTTTACTGGCTTTTCATCTACAATTAGCTCTATTTTGGGCTCCTGATTGGATTGTTGGGTGGTGACGGAGGCAGGTTGTGCTAAGGGCTTAGGGGTATGAATTTTTTCTGCGGGATCTTCCGGACACCGTCACATAGGGGAACCTTCCCAATGGTCCCCTTGCTCAGGCCCTGTCATGAACTGTCCCTGCACTTGAGGTGCCCCCACCCCCGTGTATTGTATAAAGGTGGTCGGTGGACTTATAGGGCAATCCCTGTACCAGTGGCCAGAGTTATCACACTGGTGGCACCGTCGGGTTGGCCCCGGTCCCGGTGGGTTCATGGTGTAGGCTCTTCTTGGTATACGACCTCTGCACACATTTGCCCAGTTACCTCTACCTCTGCTCTGGTAATCAGGATACTGTTGATTTTGTGTCCATTGACCTGTGGGAGGAACTGGTGGCTGCTGGTAACTTACCATAGGCTGAGCAGGCTGTGTGCATGGCTGTTAGTACGGCCATTGTGGGGGTTGCCAGCGTTGTGGCTGTTGTACTGGTTAGATTGGATCAGGGTGTTCGAGTACGGCCCATATACAGTATTGGTTCGTTTTGATTTGAGAGGTCTTCTTCTTCTTCCGCTTCATCCGGGGCCGGGTCGCGGGGGCAGCAGTCTATGCAGAGATGCCCAGACTTCCCACTCCCCAGACACTTCCTCCAGCTCTTCCAGGGGGACACCGAGGCGTTCACAGGCCAGCCGGGAGACATAGTCCCTCCAGCGTGTCCTAGGTCTTCCCAAGGGTCTCCTCCCGGTGGGACGGGACCGGAACATCTTCCCAGGAAGGGATCGCCCAGCCACCCTGCGGAGAAAGCTCATTTCAGCTGCCTGTATCCGGGATCTTGTCCTTTCGGTCATGACCCAAAGCTCATGACCATAGGTGAGAGTAGGAACGTAGAATGACCGGTAAATCGAGAGCTTCGCCTTGCGGCTCAGCTCTTTCTTCACCACGACAGACCGATACATCGACCGCATTACTGCAGAAGCTGCACCGATCCGTCTGTCAATCTCCCGTTCCATCCTTCCCTCACTCGTGAACAAGACCCCTAGATACTTAAACTCCTCCACTTGAGGCAGGCACTCTCCACCAACCTGAAGTGGGCAAGCCACCCTTTTCCGACTGAGGACCATGGCCTCGGATTTGGAGGTACTGATTCTCATCCCCACCGCTTCACACTCGGCTGCAAACCGTCCCAGTGCATGCTGAAGGTCCTGGTTAGAAGGGGCCAACACGACAACATCATCCGCAAAGAGCAGAGACGAAATCGTGTGGTCCCCAAACCTGACACCCTCCGGCCCCTGGCTGCGCCTAGAAATTCTGTCCATAAAAATTACGAACAGAACCGGCGACAAGGGGCAGCCCTGCCGGAGTCCAACATGCACTGGGAACAAGTCTGACTTACTGCTGGCAATGCGGACCAAGCTCCTGCTTCGGTTGTACAGGGACCTGACAGCCCTTAGCAAAGGACCCAGGACCCCATATTCCCGAAGCACCCTCCACAGGATGCCACGAGGGACACAGTCGAATGCCTTCTCCAAATCCACAAAACACATGTGGATTGGTTGGGCAAACTCCCATGAACCCTCCAACATCCCGTAGAGGGTATAGAGCTGGTCCAGTGTTCCACGGCCCGGACGAAAACCACACTGTTCCTCCTGAATCCGAGGTTCTACTATCGGCCGTAATCTCTTCTCCAGAACCCTGGCATAGACTTTCCCGGGGAGGCTGAGAAGTGTGATCCCCCTATAGTTGGAACACACCCTCCGGTCCCCCTTCTTAAAAAGAGGGACCACCACCCCGGTCTGCCATCCCAAAGGCACTGTCCCCGACCGCCACGCGATGTTGCACAGGCGTGTCAACCAAGACAGCCCCACAACATCCAGAGACTTGAGGTACTCAGGGCGGATCTCATCCACCCCTGGTGCCTTGCCACCGAGGAGTTTCTTGACCACCTCAGTGACTTCAGCCCGGGTGATGGATGAGTCCACCTCTGAGCCCTCATCCTCTGCTTCCTCAATGGAAGACGTGACAGTGGGATTGAGGAGATCCTCGAAGTACTCCTTCCACCGCCCGACGACATCCCCAGTTGAGGTCAACAGCTGCCCACCTCTACTGTAAACAGCGTTGGTAAGGCACTGTTTCCCTCTCCTGAGGCGCCGGACGGTTTGCCAGAATCTCTTTGAGGCCAGCCGATAGTCCTTCTCCATGGCCTCACCGAACTCCTCCCAGGCCCGAGTTTTTGCCTCCACAACCACCCGGGCTGCAGTCCGTTTGGCCTGTCGGTACCCGTCAGCTGCCTCAGGAGTCCCACAAGCCAACCAGGCCTGATAGGACTCCTCCTTCAGCTTGACGGCATCCCTTACTTCCGATGTCCACCACCGGGTTCGGGGATTGCCGCCTCGACAGGCACCGGAGACCTTACGGCCACAGCTCCGAACGGCCGCTTCGACAATGGCGGTGGAGAACATGGTCCGCTCGGACTCAATATCTCCAGCCTCCCTCGGGATCCAGTCGAAGCTCTGCCGGAGGTGGGAGTTAAAGATCTCTCTGACAGGAGACTCGGCCAGACGTACCCAGCAGACTTACAGTACGCTTGGGCCTGCCGAGTCTGTCCAGCTTCCTCCCCCGCCATCGGATCCAACTCACCACCAGGTGGTGATCAGTTGACAGCTCCGCCCCTCTCTTCACCCGAGTGTCCAAGACATGGCCGCAGTTTAGATGAAACGACAACAAAGTCGATCATCGACCTGCGGCCTAGGGTGTCCTGGTGCCATGTGCACTGATGGACACCCTTATGCTTGAACATGGTGTTCGTTATGGACAAACTGTGACTAGCACAGAAGTCCAATAACTGAACACCACTCGGGTTCAGATCAGGGGGGCCATTCCTCCCAATCACACCCCTCCAGGTGTCACTGTCGTTGCCCACGTGGGCGTTGAAGTCCCCCAGTAGAACGATAGTCCCCAGTCGGAGCACTTTCCAGCACCCCTCCCAGAGACTCCAAGAAGGTCGGGTACTCTGCACTGCCGTTCGGCCCGTAGGCACAAACAACAGTGAGAGACCTATCCCCGACCCGAAGGCGCAGGGAAACGGCCCTCTCATTCACCGGGGTAAACTCCAACACATGGTGGCAGAGCTGGGGAGCTATAAGCAAACCCACACCAGCCCGCCGCCTCTCACCATGGGCAACTCCAGAGTGGTAAAGAGTCCATCCTCTCTCAAGGAGTGTGGTTCCAGAGCCCAAGCCGTGCGTAGAGGTGATCCCGACTACCTCTAGTCGGAACCTCTCAACCTCACGCACTAGCTCAGGCTCCTTCCCCGCCAGCGAGGTGACATTCCACGTCCCTAGAGCTAGTTTCCGTGTCCAGGGATCGGGTTGCCTAGGCCCCTGCCTTCGACTGCCGCCCGATCCTCTACGCACCGACCCCTTATGGTCCCTCCTGTGGGTGGTGAAATGTCATTTCAGTTCTTTCTTTTCTATCTTTCTTGCCTTGTTTTTCGTTGTTAGTAAGGTTTATCAAATGTGTAATGAGAATTCATCAACTGTTTTAGCTTTGTAATCAATGCAAGAGTTCATAACCCGGTTCCTAATTACATCTGGTATACCGGCTAGTATTAACTGCCCAAACCTTACCTCATGTGCGTGGTTATCAGGGCCCAGTCTGGTCCCTGATTTTCAAGCTTTTCTTTTCCTGGCTGTATAGTCCTGAAACCCCAAAGAAGAAGCAACTGCAAGAGTTTATACACCTTGGCTAGGAAAAACTACCTAGTAGGGTTGAAACTAGATAGGAGCCAAACTCTGAAGGGTGGCCAGTCCTCTCTGGCTATGCCGGGCGAAGATTGTAAGACTACATTACCTTTTAGGTCACATCAATGGTTTTGCATGTTCAGTTGACAAGCAGGTCATAAATGCATCTGGGCTGTGTCCAGAGTCTTTAAACAGAATTCTAATCAGCTGCCTTACCAGGTGGAAAAGGACAGGAACAATCAGGTGGGGTGACAGCGGGAATCATCAGGTAGCAACTCGAGCTACAACACAACCAGGAGGACTTTGGCCTGGGACAGATATGAGCAATGAGTCCTTCGGGCTAGGCAATCCTGAGGTGTGGTCCAAGGGTAAAGTCCTCCTAAGGTTTAACAGGACACTGGGAAAGGTAGAGCATTTCTTGGATTCAAAGGATCCCTGCGCATACTTTTCAGACTGACCATTAGAATTTTACTGATCCTTCAGAGGTCCACGCTTGTGGACACTCCAGCAAATCCCAAAGGTCTTTCATGGGTTGTAGGTCAGGTGACTGGGATGGCCATGTCAAAACCTTGATTTTGGAGTCAGTGAACCATTTTTGTGTGGAGTCAAGATTTGATGTAATATCTGCTTGTTCTTGATGGAGTCCATGATACCATGTATCCTAACAAGTTGTCCCGGACATTTGCAAAATAAATAAAAAAAATAAAAAGAGCCCCTCACAATGAAAGATCCACCACCATACTTAACAATGGGGACAAGGTACTTTTCTACATTTTAAACTTCCTGTCTACACCAAACCCACTTTAGTGTTTGTTTACAAAAAGCAATTTTTTAGAATCTGACCATAAAACCCAGTCCCATTTAAACCTCCAATAATTTTTTATGAACTATAGGTGCTTAAGTTTGTTTTATGATGAAAACAAAGGCTTTTTTATGGTAACCTTCCCAAACAGCTTGTGCTTATATACTGTAGGTGGCTGGTGATCAGTACTGGCTCGAGCCTTTTGGGGGCCCTATGCAAAATTTAAGTTGGGGTCCCCTCTCTTTTCTATCAGTCAGGGGCTCCCTAGAAGTTGGAGGCCCCCTGGCGGTCAGGGGCTCTAAGTGACTGCTTTTGTTTTTTATGCCTGGAGCCGGCCCTGATTCTGATTGTAGTTTTTGAGACTTTCTGAGACCCAAATAAAGCCTGTAATTCTCCATCTATGATCCCTGGAAATTCACTCAAACCATCCTCCTCATTGTGTGGGGGGTCAATATAGACCCCTATCATCTTCCAGGCCAATTTTTAACATCTCTAGTTGCTTTAAACTTGGCCTGATAGTGGAAATGGCCATGATCAGTTTTCTTATAGTCATTTCATGATTTGTGCAGCTCAACAACATTTGTGTCACATCCTTTCTGTATTCTCGGGCCTTTACCATAATGACGGATGACTATTGGAATTTGGCCTGCTGTGTCACCTCATATTCATACCCCAGTGAAACAGGAAGTCATGGCTTACCACTTAAGTGTTCTTAATCACTCTGGTGAACATAACAACATAAGTTATGAATAGGAATATACTTGAGTTGGATTTTATTCAATAATTTCTTGGTGAGCCAATAATTGGGGGTACCGTCATTGCCCTCTATCCCTCATTGGGGTAATGTAACTCAATTATATTTTGTTCTCATGCCATTGTAAGCCCATGAGGTCATAATAATGATTTTATTTTTTAATATTAAAATATAAAAATACAAATATAATTATTTGCATACGTTTTTAATATTTTGTGGAGACACCTTTGGCAGCAGTTACAGTCTCTACCATCTTTGCACATGTAAAATGCAATGTTGGTGCATTCTACTTTGCAAACTTGCTTAAGCTCCATTAAACTGGATGGAAACCTTTGAAAAACCGCAATAAGAATCATAAATAGTTTATTGCCAAGTAAGTTTCACAACACACTATGAATTTGTTTTGGTCAGTTGGTACAGCAATTTTGTACAAAATAAATAAAAACAAATAAGAATACTGGACTGAGCATAAAAGCAGTAGACTGAGTATTAATAAAGTACAAACAAATATGTAATGTGCAGAAATTGTCCAGTTGAGGGTTGTGTGTGTATGTGGGGAGCAGGCTACCATCAGTTTAGCTCCGGGGGCATGTTCTTGAGGCCTACTGCTGTAGGAAAGAAACTGTTCTTGTGGTAGGAAGTTTTGATCCTGATTGACCTCAGCCCTCTGGAACTCAGCCCCTTATCTTTGCCGCTCGCCTCCACGTCCTGGAGATGTTTAGGTCTTGTAGAGTCTGCTGATTGCAGCAAATAACCCTCTCTGTAGAGTGGATGATACGCTGCAGCCTGCCCTAGTCCTCGGCAGTGGCTGCATTTTCACTTATGACTCTCGAAATACAGAACTTGTCCACGACGTAAACGTCAAAATAGAGAGAACGTGCAACGACGGATCCGTGCGTGCATTTTAGCCTCGGAGCAAAAACTTTTCGCGGTAAAGGCTCTCATTATAAATCTGAAAATGAAATTTGCTTGTTGTTTGATTTGAATTAATATTGAATGTTTGGTTACAGAATTGTGAGTTTGTAAAATGTGTTGAAACCTTTTTGTACATGTTTGCCAAATATTGCTTGCAAGCACGTGCCTAAATGTACAAGTTAGCAAAATGTCGTTACAGATTTGAGCATCAGATTTGCGACCACGGCCATCAATATACAACCACAAATCTAGTGACACAAGCGCACAGAGTACTGACATGTTTAATATTCCATAGTTTTAGAGTTGTTCAAGCGGTTGTTCAACTGCTGACCTGAAGAATTGAGATGGTTTTGACAAAAAACATGTCATTTTTGTTCCAGGCAATATGCTCATCAAATTGACTAAGAACTTAAATTTGTTTCATTAAGAAATGTTAACCAACACACGTGAAATCAAACACGAGTTGGTTTTGTGGGGTGGTTTAAAGGTGAGATGAGCACAATTATATAGCACATTTGCTTGAGTTGGCAGGTGTGTGATAGCATGACACTTAGTAACGCTTCCCATGTGGCTAGCCAAGGAAGAATATGCCAAATAAATCCAAATCCAACACCTGACATGATTGGTTCTGAGCAGTGGTGCTGTATTACAGTATAACCTGTACATTTACAGTGGTGAGCATGTCGGCAACTCAAGGAAAACATGGACATACTTCTAATTCTGTGTCATTCCCTTTATTCCTTTACTCTGCTTTTGAATGAGATTATCTTTAATGTCCTCTAAGCATGGTTCCGCAAGTCCCAGAGATAGCAACTATGAGATGCAAAACATTTTTCACAACACTTCATATAACCGCCAAACCACTGAATGTGTTATGTTGATTTGACTGTCCCCATAGCTCTCTGGGCACCTCTTCTGAGAAGCCCCTTGATTGATACCTTGAACTCCTCTGTCTTCAGAACATATATGATGGGGTTCAGCATGGGAGGCAGTACTGAGGTCAGGGAGTAGTTGATGATACGTATGTTGGTGGGTATAAAGGAGAAGATGTTGATGATATTAATTGGAAGGTAGAATATGGCCACTAGTATCAGGTGTGAGGTGCATGTCTTTATGGCTCGGTGTCTGAGAGAGGGGAAAAAAGAAAGGGGTGATGAAAGAGGAGAGGTAATGAACAAGAGAGGGGTAGAGGATTAGGTGAAAAACTATTGTTAGTACGGTAAAACTAAAACCTGAGATGTGGACTCAAGTAATTTGACTTGGACTATAATACAATTTGAAGTCTCACTTTGCGACTTGAGAACTGACCTGGTAAAAAGAAAAAACACTTGCAACTCAACTTCAACTTGAGGCCTATGACTTGTGACTGAGCTTGAGCTGTATGACTCAAGATACTTTTTTAGATTTTCCTTGCGCCTTCACTCAACGTAGCATTTAGCGTTCAAAGTTAGGTCATCAATTCGGACAAGATCACGAGCAAGCTTTCATGGAATCTGGTTGGTTCTGAAAATCATTACATTTGGATTTGAAGACTATGTTGTGGTGGGAAAGAAAATGGTAGCAGTATACAAAATATAAAAAAACTAAAATGACTGATGCGATAGCCACAACGCTTGTGAGACACCTAAAATCCCACAAAGACAGGTAAGATTGAAATTACGTCTGTGATGTGCCTTGCAAGCTAGCTAATGTGAGGTGATGTCAGGATGAAACACTTTTGAAATAACAACAGCGACAGGGAGATGGGGAAAATTTTATATTCAAGGAATTTCCTGGTGATTAGTTTAGCAACAGTGATTCATTAAGGGTTGTACAGCGAGTCCTTCCTTTCTGATTCGCCACTGATATCTCCTAATTTCTTTAGCTATGTGTTTCTGGTACTATTCTCAAATTTACTAGAATGCAATGGCTCTCCCTGATCTACTATAGAAATAATTATATATTACAGTATTATGTTTAAATATATGAGTAAGTATGTATCTCTGATTCTATTCCTTCTCACCTGTCCTTGGGAAGTGTGATGGTGAAGAGGGCATGGATGATACAGATGTAAGATGATATGATGAAGATCATGGGAATATAGAGGGTTATAAAGGGGATGAGGTATGATATCACATGGATAGGGAGTACATCAGAACAGGGGGCTGCCAGGCTGTACAGAGGATAAGGGTCACAGAAGTAACTGTTGATCACCACAGACCTACAATACAAGACAATGCATGTTTACTCTCCAGTGAGCCTCGAGTTGACAGGTGACAGTAGAATCTTTCCCCCTGAGAATCTTTATTTGAGGCATAAAAAAGCATTTTCATGGAAATAATTATAAAAATTATGAACAAAATAATTATTAATTTCTGTAAGGTCTGTGGGCAACTCTAAGCCTCAAAAGGATAACACAGACTCTGAATTTCCCAGCTCACACAAACACACCATGCCTCCCTGTTCTTAATCACCAGATCTCTAAGCATCTGTTTCTCATTACACCTTCAGTATATAGCCTAGGTCTGTACTTCATTCTGTGTGAGGTAGTGATGGCCATTCGAGGCTTCATTACCATTCTTCTAGCAGCACGATATTATGCTTGCAGCGCTAACTCTGATTTTCTTTTTCAAAATAATAGCCATCTTTGAAATATATAGGTCAATATAGGTAATTATCTATTCTGTCAACCTGTCTGTCATTTTATGTTTGATGTCAGTGCCAATGTTGTTCTTGTCTGTTCTTTTTTACAGACTAGTTTGTTAACTCTATGGCCATATACATTTCAATCGTAGCTTTTATTGTGATAAAGAAAGTATGAGTGCTCCCAGCATAATATACTGCTGCTATAATAACGCTACTGAAACCTTGTTTGGCCATCACTAGTGTGAGGTATTTATTGTAGCAAAATCATGTAGCACTAATCATGTTCTACCGCTGAGATTGCTATCTACAAGTTTTACCCTAGCTTAGCTTTGGTTTATTTGAGTTTGTGCCAAGTCTTTCTCTGCTTTTGCCTGTGCTTTTCTGTATACCGACCAATTAATTGTTTTCGGGCAGTCTGTGTTTAACTTGCTACTTTTGTACTGTTGCCCTGTTCTTACCTGGATTACCTGTTTATTGACCACTGCCTGTTCTCCTGACCAAGTCTATTGCCTGCCTCTGGATTTGTTTATTAAATCTACCTTTGCATAATCTGCAATTGGGACCAAACATCTGCTTCTGAGTTGTTTTCTTACAATTATAGTATTTTGAGGTTAATAATAAATATATTGTCGAGGAACAAAATACTGCAAAAACAGGATCGAAGGGATAGAGTTCATGTCAAAGTGAAATCACACATCAATCTGGTCTTCGATGCAGCGCCGGTGCTTATTCACACCAGTATTTATGAATCCCAGGGACAAATAACATGACACACTTGCCGTCTGTTTGGGAAGTGTCTAGAAGGTTATGATCATCATTTAGGTAAGGGCAATTCATAAATGTTCTCGTGAATGAGCACCGGAGCTGCATCTAAATGCTCACCCTCATAGAGTTTATTCCCGCTGGGGCAGCTAAAAAACAGCTGTATCACCATGTCACTGGCTAACGTGGCAAACTGTTTTCAATACCAGAAATCATTTAGACACAGTTCTATTGGTGGTAACCAGTCTGGATGGATGTGTCCTTCCCTCATGCTTGCTGGAGCAAAGCAACTGTCCGCATTTTGAGAGGGAAACCACTAACTTTAGTGTTGTCAGTATGTGACAGAACTACCATTACTGAATCTGGTGTCAGGGTGACTGCTAAATCCCTTCTACATGTTTTTCCACTGAAACAATGACATTAATGTCCAATGTTTTTTTTTTTCTTCAAGTCAATTCGGGTGTTCCATAACTGTCCGTATGTTATAAAGAACAGACGTGTGTAACATTTTTATCCCAGCACCGTTCTGAGATTCAAACCAGTAACCTTTTGGCTACTGGTCCACCTCATTAGCCACTGGGGTACTTACCCACAGAAGGAGAGGCGTGTGATGAATCCAACAGGGATCAAAACGATTAACAAAGCAAACACCCAGGCAGCACCAGTCAGCTGAAACATGGACCTGTGATTCACTAACGTGTGGTACCTGCAGTGGAAAGAAGCTGTTGAATATTAAACATGTACATGCAAATAAGCAGATTATTTTATCCAAAGCGTGAATTACAGTTGTGAGTGTACATATGTTCATATACTTAAACATATGTTCAGCCAGCCCGCAATAGAAAGTATTGATCTTTGTTGCCCTCCAGAGATTCGAACCTGGATCACCCACATGAAAGGCTGTGTCTATAAACACTTTCCAAATTTTTCACACATTAACAGCACGCCAAGTTTCAATATTTCATTAGACACCATTAACCATTGTGTTAAAGTGAGTAATATTATTAAGCTTACCTCCACCACAAATTGCATCAATGAACTAAGGCCTTTGCCACTGGCTGTTTTAACAGCTTATTAGCCATTTGTGAATGACATTGATATAATAACTACTGCATTAATATAGGTGACGATTTCAGACTTTTTCGTCAAGTGAAACGATGAGAGAATCATGTTGTTAGCAAAGTTTTTGTCTATCCTGAAGAAATCCTAAGAGAAAATTAGAAAATCCACCCGAAATAGTCACAATATAAAAGTAAACAGTTTCATTTTAGGGTGAGGGTTGTCTATATGGAACAAATTCTCTTTTGCCACTGGCCGTTTTAACAGCTAATTAGCCATCCGTGAATTACATTGGTACAGTATCTATCAATGAAGGTGATAATAACAGAATATTTCATAATGTGAAAAGACGAGAATATCCTGACTGTGACAGGAGTAGGACACGGGACTGTTGTTCTGTAGTTCACATCTATAACCAGTAGACTATTTAACAAGAGGTCAGCCAATCGGTCTTCCTGGCCGGCTCCACTTAGGCGGCCCGACAAAACATTTTTTATTATCAGAGGTTCAGTGAAACCTGCCATAGCAATTGGATCATGATTACATCCTAACTTATTTTAGATTTAGTTTTCAAATGTCATGGGACTGTGTTTTTCAATTGAAAGTCAATACATTTCTAAATACTTACACAACAAGGGTTCCTTAGGCATGCTAATTTAATTAACTTCCCTCAATTAGAATTTTGTATTACTTCATGTATTATCTGAGACCTGAGTGGACAGCAGATGGCCACCAGTCTGTCGTAGGAGAGGATGATGAGGTTGAAGGACTGCACGGTGATGAAGAGGAAGACGAAGAATAGATTCAAGAGGCACTGGTCGTAGGAGATGAACTGTCTGTCAAACAGGAACATATCCAGGAGCTTGGGGACCAAGGCAGTGCTCTCACATATATCGGTGAAGGCCAGGTTGAAAACAGCGATGTACATGGGGCTGCAAAGCAAAGTCATGATATTATTATCACCTTGGGGAAACATTATTTGGCCTGGGTAAGACCTACAGCTCCATCATACATGGAGTCACACAGGACTAATTAACAAAAAGAAGAACCAGAATGATCAGTACATTTTCATCTGTAAACTTTAAAACAGCAACCAAATGGAGACCAGTGCACTGGACCTACTATTGCTTTTCGTCTTAACTGAGAGGGATTTCAGTAACCGTTTAGAATCCCTGAACTGATGAGGGCAGTCTGGGTGGAGTGTACCAGTAGCCAGGGATTTGCTCTGCTCCCAGCCCTTTTTGTATGTTGTAGAGTTTACCTGTGGAGAACGCGTGCCATGCAGATAACAACCATGATGATGGTATTGCCCACCTATATACAATACACACAAAAAACTAAAGTTTAACACAATTATATTTTTAAGAAGCAGGTCTGGCTGTAGCTTTTTGCTTGACCTAGACTTACCAGAGAGAGGATGTATACAAAACAGAGGAAGACATAGTAGTACTTCATGTTGGGGATCCCTGTAAATCCAGTGATGAAGAAGTAAGGGGGTCGGATGATGGTGGTGATGTTCTCTGTCAGGTCAGAGGTCAGGGTAGTCATCCTGACTGGTGGTGATCAGATCCCTAGCTGGTAATAATCTGTGGAGATACATTATTTCATGCTAATTCATTTATTTTATAATTAGGGTATCAATGAAGCCATTGTTCTTGTCAAGTTCAAATTGTTTTAAAACGACCTAACATCATATTACATTAAATGTATACTAATACTGCATTCAACACCAGTTTCTGCTCAGTACAAATGTGAAAGATTGTTATGAAAATACATTCATATAAAGAACAGAAGACATAATATTAATATTAAATGAATAGGTGTAACAGCGTAAGACTGATGTTGGCTTTATGTTTCTTCCATTATGTAAACTGATACCTGGATAACCCAAAATACAGGAGAAAACATTATATAGTACATATTGCAAATCCTGTAAAATAGATCTTACCTGGTATTTTCTAATTTATTTTCAGACTGTATCCAACTCTTAGTCTGGGTGATGTTGGTTGAACTGAAGAACAACTTGTGGGGCTTGCTCAGAGACTCCTTCTACTATTATACCTGCAACGCCATGGTGAATCTGTAGTAGAATTTCCCATGTGGTGCACTGTGCTTGTTGATGACATGGGTGGATTGAGCAAACTAGACATGTTAAATAAAAGAAGTGTTCGAATTTGTTCCATGTGGTTCAGTACAGTTTGCCCATGCGTTTTCCCAAATGTAGCTAATCAGGCATTTAAGGACAGATGGTCTGACTGTGTTGTTTTTAGGGACAACATTGGTCAAATGTGTATTTGTCACCTCTGGGGTGACAGTAAGGACTGCTAATGTAGCATAGGCTTTATGAATAAATTATTTTTGTTATGGTTTCATGTTTACCTCAGGAACTTCATTGCTGCTATCCCTGCATTTCAGTTGCACATGCTATCCTATTCTTTGCATTCCCTTGGATATTTAGTAATATATGTACCATCTGTAAGGAAAACATGATCAATCAGTCTTTTATTTCTTATGGTATTCACATTCAACTGTAGGTCACAACAGAATGGCACAATCATTGAACAAAACATGTCAACAAAGATTTTTGTTTGCTGACCCTTGTTCAAAAGTCTGAAGACCCTTAGTTCTTAATACTGTGTATTTCCCCCTTTAGCATCAATGACAGCGTTCAGTCTTTAGAGTGGCCTTTTATTGTGGCCAGCCTAAGGCACACCTGTGGAATAATCATGCTGTCTAATGTTGTGGAAATTCTTGAACTGATGTATACACTCACCTAAAGGATTATTAGGAACACCATACTAATACTGTGTTTGACCCCCTTTCGCCTTCAGAACTGCCTTAATTCTACATGGCATTGATTCAACAAGGTGCTGAAAGCATTCTTTAGAAATGTTGGCCCATATTGATAGGATAGCATCTTGCAGTTGATGGAGATTTGTGGGATGCACATCCAGGGCACGAAGCTCCCATTCCACCACATCCCAAAGATGCTCTATTGGGTTGAGATCTGGTGACTGTGGGGGCCATTTCAGTACAGTGAACTCATTGTCATGTTCAAGAAACCAATTTGAAATGATTGGCGCTTTGTGACATGGTGCATTATCCTGCTGGAAGTAGCCATCAGAGGATGGGTACATGGTGGTCATAAAGGGATGGACATGGTCAGAAACAATGCTCAGGTAGGCCGTGGCATTTTAACGATGCCCAATTGGCACTAAGGGGCCTAAAGTGTGCCAAGAAAACATCCCCCACACCATTACATCACCACCACCAGCCTGCACAGTGGTAACAAGGCATGATGGATCCATGTTCTCATTCTGTTTACGCCAAATTCTGACTCTACCATCTGAATGTCTCAACAGAAATCGAGACTCATCAGACCAGGCAACATTCTTCCAGTCTTCAACTGTCCAATTTTGGTGAGCTCATCCAAATTGTAGCCTCTTTTTCCTATTTGTAGTGGAGATGAGTGGTACCCGGTGGGGTCTTCTGCTGTTGTAGCCCACACCTACCTCAAGGTTGTGCGTGTTGTGGCTTCACAAATGCTTTGCTGCATACCTCGGTTGTAACGAGTGGTTATTTCAGTCAAAGTTGCTCTTCTATCAGCTTGAATCAGTCGGCCCATTCTCCTCTGACCTCTAGCATCAACAAGGCATTTTCGCCCACAGGACTGCCGCATACTGGATGTTTTTCCCTTTTCACACCATTCTTTGTAAACCCTAGAAATGGTTGTGCGTGAAAATCCCAGTAACAGAGCAGATTGTGAAATACTCAGACTGGCCCGTCTGGCACCAACAACCATGCCACGCTCAAAATTGCTTAAATCACCTTTCTTTCCCATTCAGTTTGGAGTTCAGGAGATTGTCTTGACCAGGGCCACACCCCTAAATGCATTGAACCAACTGCCATGTGATTGGTTGATTTGATAATTGCATTAATGAGAAATTGAACAGGTGTTCCTAATAATCCTTTAGGTGAGTGTACTTGGTCCTATACATGTATAAATGGTTTACTAGTTAAAGTTACTGAGTCCCCATGTTTGGATAAGAAAAGGAATGTAGGATAGGGGGATCTGGTGTTTAGGGTCATTATTGACTGATATCAGCAGATTATATGGTTACTCGTAAATCGGTAAATCTGTATAACACATCAGTGTCTATCTGTTGTTTTTCCAGATGCTGTGAGTCTTCTTCCTAGAGTTGAAGAGGTTACCCATGAGGGGGAGGATAGCTTGCCCCTTGTGTGAAGCCTAGGTAGTAATAGAACAAAGGGAATGTGTTCTGTTGAGTTAGGACAGCATCTTACCGCACCCCTTTTTCCTCTATAAATACAAACTGTTCATGTATTAAGTTAGAGACTCCTCGGATGATTATGTTTGTAAGCGTTTGATGCGTCTCTCTATTTGCAAATAAACTATTACATTGTGCAAGAGCATTTTGTCTCTGTCCTTACTCCTTTAAAAGTTCTGATCGATGAAATTGCCATCACACTAATCAGCATCTTGATAGGCCACACCTGTGAGATGGATGGATTATCTTGGCAAAGGAGAAGTGCTCACTAACACAGTTGTAGACAGATTTGTGAACAATATTTGAGAGAAACAGGCCTATTGTGTACATAGATAAAGTCAGATCTTTGAGTTCAGCTCATGATAAAAACAAAAGTGATGCGTTTATAATTTTGTTCAGTGTAAGTGGGGTGTCTATTTGGAAAACACCCCACTTAGGTCTGCCTACTCTGGCATGATGTTGGCTGGGAGGATGCCCTCTGGGCTCACCACCGATGTTGCTCCACATGTGATGGACAAGCAGGCCTTTTGACACCACAGTGACCTACTGTTTACCATCAGGATGTTGGTGTGGTGTTTTTGGAGACACGGAAAACCCAGGATTATGATGTCATCACCACCAATTCCAGTCTCTCTTGATGGTGGCTTTTGATAGTGAGTGGGCTGGTCACGCAGGTAATGGAACCGAACCCCACGAAACAGCCATCTAAAGCCTGGATGGCATCAAGGACCTCAAACGGCGCAACAGCAGCCTGATATTATCCACCCGCAAGGCACCTACTGTGCCCTCCTGTGCCTACTTGGCTACACACCCCGTTTCGGCTCTGCACCTGGGAGGGGCACTCCCTTACAGAAGTGCCCCTCCTCATAGCAGAACAGGCACAGACACTGTTGACTACACTGTTCTTTCTCCACTGCCTTGAGCCTCATGATTCCCAGGTCCATGGACTCAGGTTCGGGCTCCACCCGGGAGGAGGATGGATGGGTCCAGCGCGTCAAATGGTCACGTCCCAGAGCTGCTCATCAGTGAGAATGGGTGCTTAAAAGGAGAGGCAGAAAGGAAAACAAGAAAATGACAACGACACGAGAATGATGTTTCTATACTTCCTCGGAATCTCAAGCAAAGGCAGCACCACAGTCACAACAATCAACAGAACCCAAGTGACAAACCGGGAACTTAAAAAAAACCATAATTACTGATGAGGTGCAGGTGTGTCAGTGGGGTGCGCTGCTGCCATCATCTCCTTTGGAGTGCCGGCGAGGGAGAGGGTGCACAGCGCCACACTGAGCAATGTTCAAGCTAGCTGATGTTGTAGGCTACTGTATTCCACATAGTCTTCCATTTCGACACTTTTCTTGTTCAACAGGGGTCTTATGAAAATCATGTCGAACACAAAATGATAAAACAAATCCATGAAACAACTTACTTGAACTGGTGCAAGTCTGAACTGTTGGTGAAGTTGACAGCAACACAGCATTTTTATCTTTTAGTGCTTCTTGCTTTGTCCACGTGGTAACAGGTGCGAAAATCACCAACTGAAACAGACCGATCTTGGGCAATCTACCCGAATCTATCTTTATGAGATTACACTCTACACGTTTTTCTGTTTTTCTTAAAACTTCTTCATGTTACAGAATAAACCAAAAATAATTAACCCCAAGAACACCATCCCAACCGTGAAGCATGGTGGAAACATAATTCTTTGGGGATGCTTTTCTGCAAAGGGGACAGGATGACTGCACCGTATTGAGGGGAGGATGGATGCATGCAGGATGCCAACAACCTCCTTCCCTCAGTAAGAGCATTGAAGATGGGTCATGGCTGGGTCTTCCAGCATGACAAGTACCCGAAACACACAGCCAGGGCAACTAAGGAGTGGCTCCGTAAGAAGCATCTCAAGGTCCTAGAGTGGCCTAATCAGTCTCCAAACCTGAACCCAATAGAAAAGGGAGCTGAAAGTCCGTATTGCCCAGCGACAGCCCCGAAACATGAAGGATCTGGAGAAGGTCTATATGGAGGAGTGGGCCAAAATCCCTGCTGCAGTGTGTGCAAACCTGGTCAAGAACTACAGGAAACATATGATCTCTGTAATTGCAAACAAAGATTTATGTATCAAATATTGAGTTCTGCTTTTCTGATGTATCAAAGCCTTATGTCTGTGACAACTGCGCACTCTGCTGCATCACCTCCCCCTGCAGCAGACAGGCTCCAGCGTTCTACGTCACCGGCCTTCTGACACCACCGTCCATCTCATCATGCATTTCACCTGTCTTGTTTAGCGCACCTGGTTCTCATCCTCATCATTGCCCCCAGTATATATGTTCCCTCTGCTCCCCCTGTCTTTGTGTGTTATTGTCTCGCTGTTAAGCAGAGCATTGTTGTGCTTCGCCATTCGTTATCACATTTATTAAAGAAAAACAAGAAGTATCACTTTGTTTTCCTGCTCCTCCTTTTCCTCCTGAAGCCGTCACAATGTTATGCAATAAAATGCAAATTATTATTATTATTTTTTTCTTTTTTAGATTCCGTCACTCACAGTTGAAGAGTACCTATGATAAAAATTACAGACTTCTACATGCTTTGTAAGTGGGAAAACTTGCAAAATCAGCAGTGTATCAAATACATGTTCTCCCCACTGTATGTGCTTCCCAATCCTAACCCTGGCCTCTAATTAGGGACAACTAGGGAAAATCTCATGACAATGGCCATCCAAATTGGACTTCCAGATGGAATTTGGATGATTTGTTTAGGCCCTTTCCTGGTACTTTTTTGTGTTTGTTCAGAGCAGTCTTGCAGCCCTCGTCCTCATGACTCCTGTCCCCAAGTCCAACAGAATTTTGGGTGCCTCAAATAGCTCTTTCCTCTGAGGAAAAGAACAGTTACATACATACCTTGTCACAAGGATACAAGTAGTAAGGATTATGAGTTATCATGCCTATTAACCCTTTGTGAGATTTATGGTATTGCATGTCCTAATCCAGTGTTATTTCTATTTATTCCTAGAACCACACACAAACCCACACAAACACCTACCCTCTCAAGTCAACCAATGTAAAGGAGTTGTTCTATTGTGGTTGATAAAGGACATCAACGAAAACTACGTCTCTTCCCTAACCAGATGCCTTGTGTCTGTTCGCTCTTCTAACAAGGAGTTGAGGCATATTTTATAATTTCATTGTACTATGGAATAAGAAAATTCTCTGACGAGTCAAATTTTCAGCTTTCCCCACACCTGGTTGTCTAATGGTTAGACGGAGACCTGGAGAGGCCTACAAGCCACAGTGTCTCACACCCACTGTGAAATTTGCTGGAGGATCGGTGATGATCTGAGGATGCTTCAGCAAGGCTGGAATCGGGCAGATTTGTCTTTGCGAAGGACGCATGAATCAAGCCAAGTACAAGGTTATCCTGGAAGAACACCTGCTTCCTTCTGAAAATTGCTCAAGGTTTGGATGGAGGACCACCAGATCAAGACCCTGTCATGGCCAGCCCAATCTCCAGACCTGAACCCCATTGAAAACCTCTGGAATTTGATCAAGAGGAAAATGGATGGTCACAAGCCATCAAACAAAGCCGAGCTAATTTTTGTGCCAGGAGTGGCATAAAGTCACCCAACAGCAATATGACAGAATGTTGGAGAGCATGCTAAGACACATGAAAGCTGTAATTAAAAATCAGGGTTATTCCTCCAAATATTAATTTCTGTTAAAACATTAGTAGTTTGTTGTTGAAAAATTAATATGATTTTATTTATTTTTTGCATTAGTGGAGGTCTGAAAACAATGCATCTTTTTTTTGGTTGTTTTGACTAGTTATTTTCTTCAAATAAATCCTCTAAATGATATTTTTATTTGGAATTTGGGAGTTATGTTGTCAGCCAGAATAAAACTTAAATGTTCATTTTGCAGTGGTCTCTTAATTTTTTTTTGTGAAACCATTTTGCAGCGGTCTCTTAATTTTTTCCAGAGCTTTACATTTTCAGTTTGCACTTTGGCTGCAATATATCGACTGCCATCGGATGGCGTATGTCCATGTAGATTTAGCAATGGACTTTCCCAGGGCCTCATGTACTCATTTTACACAGATGTTCCAAACTCAATTCAAACAATTGTCAATTTGTCCCTAGGCCTCGCCCAGGGCCAGGTCCATCTCCACATTTATCTCAATAACGAAACTACTTAGGGCTCCCATATTTGGTCTCCATACCATTCATGAGCAGTACATGCCCCTTGTGGGGCTCCCAAAGAGATATAAATGGGGAATAGACTTAGGCCGCAACTATTGGCCCCACCCATCACCCTTTTGATCCCCCCTTGTGCCAGGTCCAAGTCCAAACATAGGGCTCACGAATATTGTCCCCATTCCATTCATGACCAGTATACGTCCCTTGTGTGTCTCCTGAAGAGATCTCTATGTGGAATGGACTTTGGCCCTTGTGGAATCCACTCATAGAATGGCCTCTCCACTGATGATATGACCTTTTTTGGGATCAGTTAAACACCTCTATGGCTTATATTCATATGATCCAAATATGAAACATGTACAAGGGCCAATGTCAGCTTTCATTAGGTAAAGACTTATGGCTCCCATATTTTGTCCCCATGTGATTAATGTCCCCTAGAGGGCCGCTGTATGGGTCCTGAAGAGATCTGGATGGGGAATGGACTTATGTCCTTAGGGTGTTGCCATCTAAACTGTCCACTCCCCTCTGATGACATGGCCCGACTATGGGTCCTTTCGTAACTCTGGAAACAACAAATGCAATCAATCTGCCTGAAGAACCGCTTTGCTAACTACTAACCTATACAAAAATACAGTGGGTGGTCCGCCTAGTTTTAACTAGTGTTTTTAGACGGGTTGTGTATGCTCAAGGGCGACTTGCTAAAAATCCCCTTCCCCCAAGTATGAACAAAACACACAGATTAAACAGGGACTAAACAGCAAACAGCAAACAATTGACTAGACAACACCAAACAAAACACCACAGCAATACATACTCACATGAAACAGGACAAAGTGAGATGTATGCGCTAAACTGAGTGATGTATGAATGAACAAAAGTGTCTGTCTATCAAAAAGGGTATATCTCAAGAGTTTGTGTCTATTTCAACCTATGTGGGATAAACCATAAAGAGTCTCTTTGGGAAAACCGAGTGACTGGGTTTTTAAACCAGGGGATGTGTGATGTGATTGGGTAATGGATAAAAGGAACAGGTGGTGCAATCAGGAGGAGTGTCCACTGATTGGTCCATCTCAGCAGTCAGATGAGACACATCAACGACAACAATCAGGAACATAAGGGACACCTGTGAGTAGGGCAGGAGGAGGGGAAAAACACAAATGCACATACAGGGTACCTGCATGCGTAACACTCCACCATAGCGTCTATGAACTGAATGGCTTTTGCCACTGGCCGTTTTAACCGCTTATTAGCCAGTAATAGGCTTACTAGTATCTACTAACGTCCTTGGAATAATCATAAGAATTGAGCAATTGCTAGTGAGACTGAAGATGAACTTTTCCATGCCAGAAACAGTCACAATGTAACCGTATATAGTTTTAGTTAAGGCTTACTATAACGTAACGTATGTTGTAGCCAGCAAATGTGTTTGTCTATCCTGAACCAAAACGCATGCATGGATGCGTACCTCGAAAATCCACCGGAAACAGTAGCAATATAACCGCATACAGTTTTATTTCAGGCTTACCATAATGTAGATACTGAAGGTTTTAGCCAGCAAAGTTTGCCTGTGAGGAGATACGAAAATGGGACCTATAATTTACAGGTCCGCTTCTCTAACCACCACGCTATTTAATAAGGTGCAGTCAGTCAGACTCACTCACTCAGTAAGAGACATTCTCTCTTCTTGGCTGGCTCCGCTTACACGCACCGGCATGACCTAAGGTCATGCCTTAGTCACCTTATCTGGACCCATGAGTATATCTCTCTCTTAAGATATGGTGCCAGGAAGCATATATTAGTATGTGTCTCTAGTTAAAAAGAGGGGCTATTCTTTAGGATTTTTAGGTTAGTTATCCAACCCCTAAAACCTTGTTGTTTTTAGGGTAAATGCCAAAGGGGGATGGAGAACGTGTCTCTTTTGTATTTTCCTC
This sequence comes from Esox lucius, assembly GCF_011004845.1. Classification (NCBI taxonomy): domain Eukaryota; kingdom Metazoa; phylum Chordata; class Actinopteri; order Esociformes; family Esocidae; genus Esox; species Esox lucius. Next base: position 40,348,080 of record NC_047575.1, on the reverse strand, counting down.
ACCTTTGCATGTATCTTCACTCTTGCAACCTCTCAAATCCCCCGGAGAACTTTTATCTTTGATACTCATACTGGAATTTTAATACTCACTTTACATATGAAATGAACTTGTTACATAATACAATGACTTTTATTTTTGGAATGTATCTATAGTGGGTCAAAATCCAGTTCCACCAATGCTTTTCAATCAGAAAGGACCTCTACTTGCCCACTCCACATACATACAACATTTTAAATGGATTTGAGAGCATGTTAATTCATAGAGGAATCTTTGTCTGAGGTCACTTTTAATCTGAAATCACATCCGGAACTGATTTACTGTTTCGAAAAAAAGATCTTCACCACCTTGCAAATCCTAGAAAAAATGTTATACCTTTGAATAATTAGTTAATAATTACCAAACCACTGTCTGCTTTGCTGCTACAGCTCTCTAAAACCTCACGGTGATCCAACTCTGGTTTATTTCACTTGAGCTTATGTACAAGATCTTCCCAAAGAAGGGTTAAGTTCCCTTGGTTAAGAGTGAATGCATAAAATGTATTCATTTTATTATGACAATAATAAACAGATCAAATGAAACACATTTAAGATCTTGTTTATGTTTCATGGTACATATCTACAGGTAGTATGTTTTTAAAAGCCTGTCTGATTTTAGACATCCTAACTCCATAAACAATAGGATTAAAAAGTGGCTGGCACAACAGGAAATACACTGATAAAATAGTTTGAAGTACAGTTGGAACATTTTTCAATGGCCTATCAAATCTACTCAGGAGCACATTTAATACACAACCAAAAGAAAAGTTCAGCAGTGATGCCAGATGAGGAGTACAGGTGCTGAAAGCTTTCTGTCGGGTCTCAATAGATGATTTAAAACAAATAGTCAAAATCTTAATGTAGGACATAATAATCGTAAATAAAGGGACAGCAAACAACACAACAACCGGCCCGTTTGGCACCAACAACCATGCCACGCTTAAAATTGCTTAAATCACCTTTCTTTCCCATTCTGACATTCAGTTTGGAGTTCAGGAGATTGTCTTGACCAGGACCACACCCCGAAATGCGTTGAAGCAACTGCCATGTGATTGGTTGATTAGATAATTGCATTAATGAGAAATTGAACAGGTGTTCCTAATAATCCTTTAGGTGAGTGTAGATCTAGAGTACTTTTATATTTAATGTTACAAGGGTTACAATCAGGAGGTATAAAGACAAAAAAGTTAAAGGTAATTTTAATAGACTCACGTAGTGAAAAACAAGAGGCTCCAAAAAAGGCAGAAACAGGCAACAGCGACCACGGCACAGTGAACACACTGACGACAGTAACGACAATGACCAACCAGGAAAACTGGGGCAGGAGGAACTTCAATAGGAACACAACGAGGGAGCAAATAAGGCACAGGTGGAACCATCGAGGACAAGGACAGGCTGCATACAAGAACAAAAAGGCAAAAACTAGTGATGGGCAGAACGATGCTTTCTGAAAGACTGATACAATCGAAACATTTGTGTCGAGGCTTTATAAAACACTGAAAACATTTACTTGACAGTGACATCTGTCGGTGAGAAATAAAAATCAGGTGTTCAGTGTCCATAGAGACACATTTTCTCACATTAAAACCCTCTGGGGACTACGCTTAACATTTTTGGGTTTCACTACTTTTATATTAGTGTCACGGCTTCAGGGTTTGGATGGACAAGGAGGAGCAGGAGAAGGCGTGGTGGAAGGATCTTTTAATGGTATCCTTACGAATAAATACAATATGTGTATATATAGTTGACGACTCTGTATTCGGGGGGAATGGGCACGGCGGGCGCACTGTCTGGACTCTCCACCGAGGTCGAGCCAACGGAAACACCCAAACACCTACCCTGGCACTTCCGCGACCACCCCGACAGACGTCGACTAGACCAGGAGATGACGGGGTCGTGTAGGGACAACCAGGGGAAACCTAAAACGACTGGGAACGTGGGTGAGTTGATTACGTGAAATGAAATGGTTTCACTGTGTCGGTTGTCGGTAACCAGGAGGAGGGGAACAGTGCAACTTGTGACCAGACCTGACCCTAGTGGCCGGCTGTCTAGAGCTCTCACGGGCAGGGGGGTGTCGAGGGCCTGGAGGGGTATGCGTGACCGCAGGGCAAAAGACCTATCCATGAAATTCCCGGCTGCGCCTGAGTCTACCAGCGCCTTACACCGGGAAAGCAGCGGAAAGCCGGGGAACCTAACAGGGACAGTGCACATAGAGAGGGAAGAGGTTAGTGGCGAATGTGCATGTGCTACCTGGGGTGACGCGGAAGTGCCATGCCTGTCGCCTCTCGACTCGGGGAGGGAGGCGCGGTGTGGTGCAGTAGTACGGCCTCGTTGCCCCTTGGAGGCACTCCGCACCTGCCCTCCCCGACGTCTGCCCGGCAGTGCAGCCGCCCCCAATTCCACGGGGACGGCGATGACGGGTTGGTAGGGTGGAACGGGCGGGCCTCTTCCGGGACGTCCTCGGGCAGCTAGCAGGTTGTCGAGACGGATGGAGATGTCCGCCAGTTGGTCGAAGGAGAGGGACACGTCTCGACAAGCCAGCTCCCTCCGGACGTCCTCGCGAAGGCTACACCGGTAGTGGTCGATCAGAGCCTGCTCGTTCCACCCCGATCCCGCTGCCAGGGTCCGGAACGCCAGAGCGAACTCCTGCGCAGATCTCGTCTCCTGCCGTAGGTGGAACAGTCGTTCACCCGCCTCTCTCCCTTCGTGCGGATGGTCAAACACGACTCGGAAGCGGCGGGTGAACTCAGCGTAGCTGCCCTGGGTGGGCTGCTCGATGTTCCAAACGGCGGTGGCCCACTCCAGGGCTTTCCCGGACAGGCAGGAGACGAGTGAAGAGAGCTTCTGGGCTTCGGTCGGCGCAGGATACATTGCCTGGAGCGCGATGTCCAGTTGCAGCAGGAAACCCTGGCAGCGGTCCGCCGCCCCGTCGTAGGCCCTGGGTAGCGGAATGGCCATCGCTCCCATGCTGGGCGGCGTGGCTTGGGGAGGCGGAGAGACGGCCGGTGCTGCGGGGTTCCGCTGGCTCAGCTCTAGGCGCTGCACCGCTTTCAATACGCTGTCCATTGCAGCGCCTAGGCTGGCCAGCATTGTTGAGTGTACTTGGACTGCCTCCGCAACACCGACCTCGCCTGTGGCTCCTTCAGGCTCCATATCCTTGCCGTCGTCTTGGTGTGTGATTCTGTCACGGCTTCGGGGTTTGGATGGACAAGGAGGAGCAGGAGAAGGCGTGGTGGAAGGATCTTTTAATGGTATCCTTACGAATAAATACAATATGTGTATATATAGTTGACGAAGCGTCGTACAGCTCTTTTGTCAGTGGAGACAATCACACACAAAGACAGGGGGAGCAGAGGGAACATATATACCGGGGGGAAACAGCGATGATGAGGAACAGGTGCACTAAACGGGACACAGGTGAAATGTATGATGAGACTGTGGTGTCAGAAGGCCGGTGACGTCGACCGCTGGGGCCCGCCCGCTGCAGGGGGAGGTGAACCAGCAGAGGTGTTTCTGGTCGCAGTTGTCACAATTAGGGCTTATAAACAAAATGTAATGTAAATGGATTGTTCTATTCTTAATAACAAAATTATAGCAACATGTAAATAAGCATTAAGATTTAAGTTATAGAAGATTAACGTGCTTACTTTTAGTCAGCATTTCAGTATTCTAATGTGTTCCAGGAATATGCATTTCTTATGTGTTTCTATTTAGGTCATGGTCACTTGATGATCACGCTGTTCTAAATATTCCTATTGCGTGATTCGTAGTTGGGAAGCGAACACTCACGCTCTTCATGCGCATTTTCAGCAGTTTGCTCGAGTGTGTTAAATTCATGACGCTTCTATCCTCTGTCTACTTCTAATGTCTGACGTAGCATCATCGGTATGTATACTTTGTTTTGTGAAATTATCCTGGAAGTATTATTAGCTATTTTTGACAATAATTTTAAGTTTGTAAATTGTAATCTGAGGATGGTTTGAATGCACGTCGGCTATGTAGATGCTAGCTCTCATGTGTTTGTTTGTTAACGAGCTGCACGGTAAAGGTGCTATGATGTCCTGAATGTAGTTCACATATATTTCTTATTAGTTTTAAAATGAGTACGAACGAAATACAACAGTAATAGTGCAAATTTGCCTTTATTCATGTGTAATTTGTCATTGCTCTTTTGTGTGTTGCAGTTTCACTATTTTCCTTATAAATCCATTAAACCTGTGGAATTAAGAATCAATCGATAAGGACACGCTCGCAAGTATGTTGTTCTGTGAGATCCAGTTCATCATCAGTGGGGTCTGCAGCAGTCAGAGCAAGAGCGAGGGCCGAAGCAGCAAAGGCACACCTATGCTATGCTGAAGAGGAAGCTAATCTGAGGCTACTACAAGCTAAGTTGGAAGTGTCTATAGAAATGCTAATACATAAAAAAGAGACTGCAGCAGCCATTGCTGAAGCAGAGGTATTTGAAGCTGCTGCTGATGTAAAGAGTGAGAAACATAGTTGTGTCCTGAACAAAAACTCTGTTCCTTACAACGCTCAAAGCAGTATGTGCTCGATCAACTAAGAGAACTTAAGTCATGTGAAAACGGTGACACACCAGCAAAGACAGAGCCGGTCACTAACCACAACGTGTCACCTCCACCACTAAAGCCTAAAGCCAGTCCCTTCTATCCACATCAGAACAATACTGCTCCAAATCGTCTCATCTCACAGCAGCCTTACGTCAGCACATACGAGGACAGCCAAAAGCCTTTCAACAGTACACCTGGAGACATTCGTCTACCTCACTTCAAGTCCAGCGGTGAGCATGCTTCTCCTACACACCACTTTAGAACACACAACCACGACACCCAGCCTCCTCCCGCACATCATGCCATATGGCCAGACTCCTATGACTGCAGTCCATACATGCATGATGGCAGCTCACACATAAATGACTTTGTCAGGTATCTAGCCCGCCGTGAGCTTGTGGCTACAGGCTTGCTTCAATTCAATGACAAACCCCAAAACTACCATGGAAGTGTTCCTTTTTGACTGCCATCAGAGGCCTTAACCTGGAACCAAGTGAGGAGATGAATCTTCTGCTAAAGTGGCTCGGGAAGGAGTCAGCAGAGCATATTGAGCAGATAAGAGCAATACACATTAATCGGCCAGAAGCAGGACTGGCCATGGCATGGGAAAGACTGAGCTAACATACGGCTCAGCTGAAGCAGTAGAAAATGCTCTGTTCAAACGTATTGACAGCTTTCCGGAATTAATTAACCGAGATGAACCCCAGCTGACAAAGCTGGGTGATCTACTAATGGAACTGCAGGCCGCTAAGGCTGAAGGAGACTTACCAGGCCTGGCTTTCCTTGACACAGCGAGAGGCGTCAACCCGATTGTACAGAAACTCCCGTTTAGTCTCCAGGAAAAGTGGGTGATCGCTGGTGCAGCCTACAAGCATCAAAACCAGGTGAACTATCCTCCCTTTTGCTTCTTTGTTGATTTTGTCAGCCGGCAGTGTAACCGGTGTAGTAGGTGCGTGAAATAAGGAGCCAACGCAGGGAGGTAGTTTCAATAGCAATAGATATATTAACAAAAGGGCACGCGTAAAACTCAGGCGCACAGGCGCAAAACAAGCGTGCAGACAGCTCAATACAAACGTACACCGCACATAGAACAATACCACACAAAGACAGCCAGAAACACAGGAACTTATATAAGCGATCTAATGAGGGAATGGACACCAGGTGTGTGCAATAACAAGACAGGACAGTGCCGTGGGAGGAGGAGCGGCGTGGCTAGAAGGTCAGCGATGACGTGCGCCGAACACCACGTCGGGAGGGGTGGCGCGCGTCCTCCATGCGCGTCCTCGTTACAGTACCCCCCCCCTCGACGCGCGGCTCCGGCAGCGCGCCGACCCGGAGGACGCCGCGCAGGACGATCAGGGCGCCGACGATGGAAGTCGGCGAAGAGCCCCGGATCAAGAACATCCACCGCCGGCACCCAGCAACGCTCCTCCGGGCCGTACCCCTCCCACTCCACCAGGTACTGCAGCCCCCCCCCCCCGGCGCCTCGAGTCGAGGATGGAACGGACAGAGTACGCCGGGCCCCCCTCGATGTCCAGAGGGGGCGGAGGGACCTCCCGCACCTCAGATTGCTGGAGGGGACCAGCCACCACCGGCCTGAGGAGAGACACATGGAACGAGGCATTAATCCTGTAATCAGGGGGAAGTTGCAACTTATAGGTTACCTCGTTCACTCTCCTCAGGACTTTGAACGGCCCCACAAACCGCGGGCCCAGCTTCCGGCAGGGCAGGCGGAGAGGGAGGTTCCTGGTCGAGAGCCAGACCCGGTCGCCCACTGTGTAGACCGGGGCGTCGCTGCGCCGGCGGTTCGCAGCAGACTTCTGGCGAGCACCGGCGCGCCGGATGTGCCGATGAGCTACGGACCAGGTGTCCTCGGCGCGCCGGAACCAGTCGTCCACCGCCAGAGCCCCGGTCTCGGGCTGGCTCTGCCATGGTGCCAAGACCGGCTGGTACCCCAGGACGCACTGGAAAGGGGTCAAGGAAGTGGAGGAGTGGCGGAGTGAATTCTGAGCATACTCTGCCCAGGGCAGGAACTCCGACCACTCCCCCGGCCGGTCCTGGCAATAGGACCGCAGGAACCTCCCCAGGTCTTGGTTCACACGCTCCACCTGCCCATTGGCTTCGGGGTGGAACCCGGAGGTGAGGCTGACCGAGACCCCCAATCGGCCCATAAAGGCCTTCCAGACCCGAGACGTGAACTGAGGGCCCCGGTCAGAAACAATGTCCTCCGGCACCCCGTAGTGCCGGAAGACATGGGTGAAAAGAGGCTCCACGGTCTGCAGGGCCGTCAGGAGACCAGGGAGAGGAAGGAACCGGCAGGCCTTTGAGAACCGGTCCACAACAACCAGGATCGTGGTGTTGCCTAGTGAGGGGGGTAGATCAGTCAAAAAGTCAATGGACAGGTGAGACCATGGTCGTTGTGGAACGGGCAAAGGATGTAACTTACCTGCCGGAAGGTGTCTAGGTGCCTTACACTGAGCGCACACCGAACAGGAGGACACGTACACTCTCACATCATTGGCCAGACCAGGCCACCAGTACTTGTCGGTAAGGCAGCGCACCGTACGGTCTATGCCTGGGTGACCCGTGGAAGGGGACGTGTGGGCCCAGTAAATGAGACGGTCACGGACATCCAGCGGGACGTACTGACGACCCGCAGGACACCCAGGAGGCCCAGGATCACCACGCAATGCCCGCCGAAGGTCCGTGTCCACGTCCCACAGAACCGGCGCCACAATGCACGAGGCGGGCAGAATCGGTGTCTCATCTACCCGCCTCACACCCGCGTCACACAACCGAGACAGTGCGTCTGCCTTGGCGTTTTTCGTACCCGGCATGTATGACAGTGTGAACTCAAACTGAGTAAAAAACAACGGCCACCTGGCCTGACGAGGGTTCAGTCTCCTCGCCGCCCGGATATACTCCAGGTTTCGGTGGTCGGTCCAGACTACAAACGGGTGTCTCGCTCCTTCGAGCCAATGTCTCCAAACAGTCAAGGCGCTAAACACAGCCAACAGCTCCCTATCACAGACGCCATAGTTGCGCTCTGCCTCACTGAGCTTCCGCGAGTAAAAAGCGCAGGGGCGACGCTTAGGAGGGGTACCTGATAGTTGGGACAACACAGCACCTATCCCAACCTCAGAGGCATCCACCTCCACTATGAACGGCAGTGACGGGTCGGGGTGAGCCAAAACCGGGGCAGAGGTGAACATTCTCTTAAGGGTACGAAATGCCTCGTCTGCCTCGGACGTCCAGGTGATCTGGATCGGCCCACCCTTCAATAAGGAAGTGATAGGAGCTGCTACCTTGCCGAAGCCCCGTATAAACCTACGGTAGAAATTGGCAAACCCAATGAACCGCTGCACCGCCTTAACCGTGGTAGGAACGGGCCAATTACGCACGGCTGACACACGATCAACTTCCATTTCCACCCCATCGGCGGAAATTCGGAACCCGAGGAAGGAGACGGCTCGCTGGAAGAACGCGCACTTCTCTGCTTTAGCGTACAAGCCATGCTCCAACAGCCGCCTCAGCACCCTGCGAACGAGAGACACATGCTCAGCACGCGTAGCGGAATACACAAGGATGTCGTCAATGTAAACCACAACTCCGCGCCCCAGCATGTCCCTAAACACATCGTTCACAAAGGACTGAAACACTGCCGGGGCATTCATCAACCCATACGGCATCACCAGATATTCGTAGTGACCCGTGGTGGTGCTGAAGGCGGTTTTCCACTCGTCTCCCTCTCGGATTCTCACCAAATTGTACGCACTCCGGAGGTCCAGTTTCGTGAAGAAGCGCGCCCCATGCATTGACTCAATATATTGGGAAATCAGGGGGATAGGATATGAGTACCGGATCGTCAGTTTGTTTAACGCCCTGTAGTCAATGCACGGACGCAAACCCCCATCCTTCTTCCTCACAAAACAGAAACTCGAGGAGGCGGGCGAGGTGGAACGGCGGATCTGCCCCTGCCGCAGGGATTCGGCTACATAGGTCTCCATCGCTGCGGTTTCTGCCTGCGACAGGGGATACACATGACAATAAGGCGGCACAGCATCTCCCTTTAGGTTTATAGCACAATCCCCGGACCGATGTGGTGGCAAACGACTTGCCATGGTCTTCGAAAAGACCAGTGCTAAATCGGCATATTCCGGGGGAATGTGCACTGCGGAGACACTGTCTGGACTTTCCACCGAGGTCGCACCAACGGAAACACCTAGACACCTCTCCTGACACCCCTGAGACCACCCTGTCAACACTCTCTGCGACCAGGAAATAGTCGGGTTGTGTACCGACAACCAGGGAAGGCCCAGCACCACAGGGAAAGCAGGTGAGTGGATAACATGGAATTCGATTAGTTCAGTGTGGGCTTGCTGTACGGTCATCGTGATAGGGACCGTGTCGTGCTCAACGAGACCAGTGCCTAGTGGTTTGCTGTCTAAACCCGTAATGGACCTAGGTTGAGACAATGGCACCAGCGGAATGCGCAGTTTCCGTGCGTAACCGCTGTCCATAAAATTCCCAGCTGCGCCTGAGTCTACGAGCGCCTTACACTGAGAGTTAGCAAGAAAATCAGGGAAGGCCACCAAAAGCGTCATGTGCTTCGCAGAGAGCCCTGACAGTGTGTGTGGTCTACTCACCTGACTCAGTGTAGGGGTGTCAGGCTTCCTCCGCTCGACCCTCTCTCGCTGGAAACAGTGGGAGGCAGAGTGTCCCTTCCTCCCACAAAAGGAACACTCCCTAGGCCGCACCGTCTCCCTTCGTGCGGCGCCTCCCACTTCCATGGGTTCAGGTCCGGCGACGGGGTGTACCGGAGGGGGCTGATCATTCCCAGTGCGTCCGCGGGTGGCTAGCAGATTGTCCAGCCGGATCGCCATGTTGACGAGCTGGTCAAATGTCAACATGGCGTCCCGGCATGCCAGCTCCCTACGGACGTCAGACCGTAAGTGGCACCGGAAATGATCAATAAGTGCCCTGTCGTTCCAGCCCGACCCCGCCGCCAGGGTCTCCAGGGCGAAGGCCTGCACGCTCCTTGTCCCCTGCCTCAGGTGCACGAGACGCTCGCCGACCTCCCTGCCGTCGGGCTGGTGGATAAGGTCCCATGCTGGTGGATAAGGTCGCTCCCCGCTGGCTCCATTCTGGAGGTGTGGTATTCTGTAACCGGTGTAGTAGGTGCGTGAAATAAGGAGCCAACGCAGGGAGGTAGTTTCAAGCTAATATATATATTCACACAAAGGGCACGCGTAAAACTCAAAGCCCACAGGCGCAAAACAAGCGTGCAAACAGCTCTTACAAAATGTACACCGCACATAGAACAATACCACACAAAGACGCCCAGAAACAAGGGAACTAATATAGGCAACCTAATGAGGGAATGGACACCAGGTGTGTGCAATAACAAGACAGGACAGTGCCGTGGGAGGAGGAGCGGCGTGGCTAGAAGGCCGGCGATGACGTGCGCCGAACACCACGTCGGGAAAATTCCCAGCTTAGACCTGCAGTGCAAGGTGCAAGTGGTCGGAATTGTCTGATTTGTCTTTACTCTACTCAGAGGACCTGTACCACTACAATATATATATTGGGAAGTTTGGGATCCCCTGCTGTCCCTGTGACCCGATTCCGGATAAGCGGATGAAGATGAGAGAGATCTATGTATATGTGTGTATGTATGTATGTGTGTGTATATGTATATATGCATATATTAATGATTCCATAAGGATCGCTACTATATAACAGATTTCAAACACATTGTAAATGGTTTCTAAATTATTATTTCTATTGGATTCACTATTTACTCACTTTAGAAATCCTATGTTTTATACAGATCTTGATACACTCACACTGGGAGGAACTAAAATAAAATCCAAACCCCCACAGTTCATAGTCAACACACACACGCACGCACGCACACACACCTTTTTAGACATATGCCTAATTAGACCACATTAATACCAGGGACAACCTAGTGAAATTCCACCGTGGGAAGATTACAAACACATAAAACACACCCAGAAAGATCCCCTTGCACACATAAAACCCACCCAGAATGACCCCCATGAACACATAAAACCCACCCAGAATGATCCCCTTGAACACACCTGTTCAATTAATATGGTAATGTATTAATATTGTAATAATAAAAATGTCTTATAATTTAGGCTGCTGACCTGGTAGAATGTTTCTACAAGCCTGTTTAATTTTAGACATCCTAACGCCATATACAATGGGATTAAAAAGTGGCTGGCACATCAGGAAATACACTGATAAAATTGTCTGAAGTACAGTTGGAAGACCTTTCATAGGTCTATCAAATCTACTCTGGAGCAGGGTTAAGAAACAGCCAAAAGAAAAGTTAAACATCGATGCCAGATGAGGAGTACAGGTGTTGAACGCTTTTTGTCGAGTCTCAATGGAAGATTTCAAACAAATACATAGAATCTTAATGTAAGAGAAAATAATTGTAAACAAAGAGAGAGAAAGCAATGAAACAGCAGAGATAAGGCCATAGATGTTATTGACTGCTGTGTCTGATGTTGAACAGGCAAGTTTCACAACAAGGTAGTTGTCACAGTACACTTTGTCTATAATGTTTCCACACAGTTCCAAACAAACAGTTAAAGACAGACTTACCATGACATTTACCCAAGGGACCAACAATATTACAGAAACTAAAATGCACACCTTATTGGGTGTCATAAGGACATTATACTGTAGTGGATAACATATAGCAAGATACCTGTCATAGGACATGACAGCTAAATTACTGAATTCAACAGATGCATATGAATATATACAAAAGATCTGTAGATAACAATACAAAGTGGAAATTGAATGGTCATCTGAAACCAAATTAGTCATGACAGCAGGAAACAAAGCAGTGCTTCCATACAAGTCATTTACAAACAAACTACACAGAAACAGATACATGGGTTTGTGAAGGCTTTTCTTTGTACATATAACCACAATAAGCAAAATGTTTGAAAACCATATAGAGCTATATAATGCAGTTATTATGAATACATAAAAGTACTTTAACTGTCCTATATCACTATATCCAGCTAATATAAATGAGGTGAAGTGTGTTGAGTTAGTCATTTTCCAAAAGTATGTATACCTAGTAGGTATATTGTTATTTGAACAATAAATCTATAATACTAATAACTAACGGTATCTCACGGTTTATCAGAAATGCACAAATAACATCACAACATCATTCCTTTATGGTAGAAGTCTGAGCAGAACCATCTTGGGCCCGTAGCATGAAGATTTTTCGCCGGCTGGAGGGCGCAGTGCTGGCTCCAGTATGAAATGACTGACGGGGCATTTTTCAGCAATGTGGTGGTATATCTAATTCACATACCATTTGCAGTGTTTAAGGAGAAACAAAATGGGGGGAGATCCCTCCCCCCCATGGATCTGGACCTGGGAGGGTGGAAGCTAGGTTTGAAGAGGAAGGGGTGTGCAAAGCAGCCAGTATTTGTATCTGGATTTGTATTTGTTAAGGGGGAAAAAGTATTTGTATTTGTATTCGAGTAAAATTCAAAATAGGCGTAAAAATTTCGTTTTTTGTTTTTTTTTTGCGTTAGGGCTGGTTCCCCCGATTGCAGCGTAATGAAATAATATCCCGATCAAACTCCGCTTCCTGAAAGTTATAAATTGCCTTTGGAACCCAGTTAAGGTACAAAAATCTATTGAATAAAATTGTGATGCAGTTAAGTTTTTTCGCTCAGCCGAGGGCTCTCTGTTGCTGTGTGGATAATGGAGATGTTTGGAGCAGCCTGTGTCAGTTACCGCTTTTATTCTTTTCCCCTCCCCCGACTGAACGTCACTCACTCACTCATCCGGGCATGTACTGCGGTCTCATGAGAAAACGCAGCTTTTTGATACAACGGTTTTCTTGTTCCCGAAAACCAATATTTGTTTGAAATAAGTATTTGTAAAAACCACGTTATTTGTGCCTTTCCGAATATCGTATTCGGGTTCGGCTCCACCCCTAATACCTACGTATGGATATTTGTAGATATGTACATAACAACAGTGTGTATTAGGTTAATTCATCAACCACTAGTGCTGACATTGCATCATTGTTTCTTACACCAAATTGCCATATATAATCAATACTCATCACATTAAAGCCACATTATTATTCATGGAGAAACACAGCAAGCAACTTCTTAATAGGAAATATAATTAATCCCTGATTCCCAGAGTCCAATAATATTCATATTTTCAAATACCAATAAAAAAGACACCCTTTCTCAGCTACCAGTCTGTGTTCTACTATTACACATATAAACACTCCAATCACAGTATGTGACTCCGAAAGGATACTAGTATTGTCGTTGTTGTATTGCGTCGTGGGAACACTACCCTGCATGTACTCTACACCGGAGAAGAGTGTTCAATTCCTGTGTCCATACTAAAATGTCCTTACTGACTGAGAAAAGTAGAAAAAATATAATTAAGGACTTACGTTTAAAATGGATTATCTCGGCAAAGGACAAGTGCTCACTTACACAGATTTAGACAGATTTGTGAACAATATTTGAGAGAAATAGGCCTTTTGTTTACATGGAAACGTTCCCACAAAATTGCAAAACCATACTTTCATTCATGATTTTATTCTCAAATGGGAACAACAATATTACTTATAAAAATAATATCATGAATTTTACAAACAGGTCATGTGAGAAATTTAAGAAATTTTGTACAAAAAGTAATAATCGTGTTCATCTCATGCTATATTGTAGAGACGTTGAGGAAGTATGTTTTTACAAGCCTGTCTAATTTTGGTCATCCGAACACCATACAGAATAGGATTAAAAAGTGGCTGGCAAACTAAATGATACACTGATAAAAAAGACTGTAGTAGAGTTGGAACATTTCTCATAGGCCTGTCAAGTCTGCTTTGGATCAGTATTAAGAAACAACCAAAGGAGAAGTTGAGCAGTGATGCCAGATGAGGAGTACAGGTGCTGAAAGCTTTCTGTCGAGTCTCAATGGAAGATTTCAAACAAATAGTCAGAATCTTAATATAAGAGAACAAGATTGTAAATAAAGGAAACGTAATCAGCAAACCAATGCCAAACATTCCAAAGATATTATTTACTTTTGCATCAGAAGTTGAACAGGCTAGTTTCACTACAAGGTAGTTGTCACAAAATACATTTTCTATAATGTTCCCACATAATTGTAAACGGACAGTTAAAGACAAATGTATTATCAGATATGCAATAGTGGACAACCATATTAGATCAACTAAAATGCACACCTTCTTTGGTGTCATCAGGACATTATACTCTAGTGGATAACATATAGCAAGGTACCTGTCATAGGACATAACTGCTAAATTACTGAATTCAATAGACGCATATGAATATATGCAAAAGATCTGTAGATAACAGTACACAGTGGAAATTGAATGGTCATCTGAAACCAAATTAGTCATAAGAGCAGGAAATAAAGCAGTGCTCCCATACAAGTCATTTACAAACAAACTACACAGAAACAGATACATGGGTTTGTGAAGGTTTCTCTCCATACATATGACCACAATAAGCAATGTGTTGGAAAACCATATGGAGATATATAACACAGTAACTATAAGGAAATACAAGTAATTTATCTGTCCAATGTTGCTATATCCAGCTAGTATAAATGAATTAGCTTGTGTTGAGTTCATAATTTTAGTAATAGAAGCTATGTTGATAATTGAAATTGTTAAAATTATCTTCCTCTATGTTTCACTCCCAATAACTGCTTTCTTTATAATATTGCAATATATTATCAATACTCAGGTCATTACTGGCACAACATTGGTCTTTAAATTGTTTACTGCCAAAGGTATCATGGAAAAGCAGTGTGATCTGTCGTTTTGATAGACAGTGGGTAGCACAAATTATTAATCCCCCATGTAATCCAGTATTATTCCTAATTCACATTTTGAATAAGAAATAAAATGACACATGAATAAAATCAACCACCAGTCTTTGCAGAACTATCACACTTAGAAATACTGAAATGATATGACTCCAACCTGATACTAGTGCAGAATTGGCCTAACTCACTTGTTTATCGGAGACCAGGGTTCCAGTGACCCGTTTACATACAGATGTCCTTAAAAGAAAATGTAAGTCTGAAACAGGATGTACGTCTTAAATAGGATATAAGTCTGTGTAGATGTACGATATGTTAAGTGTCGGTGGTCTGTTCCCCACCAAACTAGTGTCACATCGTTGACCTTTTATACCTTTTAAAGGAAGAGGAAGGCGCATACAGCGGTGTTGTTACTGGTGTTGTGTTCTAGGCCCACTAGCCCTCCCTCGCATGCTCTGTCTCACCTGTGACTACATGTTTTCCTACATTCAAAAGAAAGCAACAGCCCAAGAGATGGGCAACATTTCTATTATATAAATATAAAATATGTATTTTGATTACCTTGTAATGAGTCAATAAACCTGAGCTTAAATCCAATAGTTTATTTAAATACATTTCAACATACTCTAAAGGTATTTGGACAATGACACATTTATTTTTGCCTTGCATCCCAGAACATAGAATTTGAAATTATAAGTTGCAGACTTTGAGCTTGAAATATATATATATTTTTAATTTTATTATAATAGACCATTTAGAAATAACAGCTTGTTTTGTAAATTTTTTACATGCCTAAAGTATTTTCAAAGAGGACCATTATTTACAATTCTGTAGTCATGTTTATACATGGTTTTGTATATTCTTTGAAAGCACTGATCGCCTGAAGTCAGTTCAGTTCAGATACGGTGATTGACTTGGCCAGTTAGTAACTTTGCACTTTTGGGCTGTGGAAAACCAGGCAATTTCATGTCCACCATAAATGGAAGAGAAATACATTATAATCACAATAATGTGTGGAAAAAGTTAATATTCAAGGTTTTTCCCTAAAACTTTTCCCAGGAAAGGAAGTATTTCATGCTTTAATGCTAGATATCATCAGCGGCAGCCATACATGCTCAAAACAAAACAATCCCTCGAAAGTATTTAATAGATCAGTCTGGTACATGTTCCTTTTTTAGGCACTTTGGTACAATTCACACAAGTATGTGAACTGTTAATCCAAAAACACAACAGATCATCACAAACAGTATATTTTTCAAAATGCTAAGCATAATTGACATTGACTGAGTTCAGCAAACAAGATCAAACATCAGTATGTCATCTAGAAAGACATGTGTCACACTTAAATACATCAAATTCATACAAAGATCATGTATTACATTATAACCTTTTCCATAACTATGCTCATTTTTATTAATTAATCATCACTCAACCATTAGGCAAATACATCAACACAACAAAAACATTTGTGGAGACAAAAAAGAAAGCATGAGAAGAAAAAAACCCGTAAGAATCATCTCTTCGCCTAGTTGGATCTGGCAAGACAGCGAGGGAAGAATCCTCTTGAATTGTGGATCCATCCTTGCACCAGACCCTGAATCAGTTTGGTCTCAGGCCTCCTCCATGGCTTGAATGGTGGATCCATCCTTGCACCAGACCCTGAATCAGTCATGGCTTGAATGAGGGGTATCCTGACAGGGCTGGAGATCATAAACCTTCCATCACTATGCCGAAAAAAAACTCCTCAATGGGGAGTATCTCATATGCTCTGCTGCTGTGAGGATTTGTGTCGTCGGTTTCAGAATTTATTTTGAATGGCACTCATTCATCTGTACTGTATGTGCTGTTTTTTAAGGATTCACCTCAGTGTCGATAGAGAGACCCGTTGGACATTAATGAAAACTTTTGCAACATTATATCTGCTGAGTCTGGGCTGAACGCTCTGTACAGCCCCTCTCAATGTCATCCCATGGTTTACAACATTGCCCACTTCCTGTTCCAGGTCTACCTCTACATCTTCCTCTATCAATGTCATCCCATGGTTTACAACATGGCCCACTTCCTGTTCCAGGTCTACCTCTACATCTTCCTCTATCAATGTCATCCCATGGTTTACAACATGGCCCACTTCCTGTTCCAGGTCTACCTCTACATCTTCCTCTATCAATGTCATCCCATGGTTTACAACATGGCCCACTTCCTCCTCCAGGTCTACCTCTACATCTTCCTCTATCAATGTCATCCCATGGTTTACAACATGGCCCACTTCCTCCTCCAGGTCTACCTCTACATCTTCCTCTATCAATGTCATCCCATGATTTACAACATGGTCCACATCCTCCTCCAGGTCTAACTCTACCTCTTCCTTTCAGCATGCTACTCCTCCCATCCTCACTCTTACTGCATTGTTGTCTTCCATTTTTGTTGAAGACTGATGAAATCAACTTTTGCCTTTTTATAATGCTTACAACCTGATTAGTGAGTTTACTATTAAGCACCCATGTGAATGTACACCTGATGGCCTTGTTTGATTAATTAGTTCATAGGTGTGGTATTTTGAAAAGCAGTACCTGGAAATGGCGAAGACATCATGTCAGATTTCTGTGTCTATTCTAGGTGTAACTGTAGGTGTATTCAGTTTGGAGTTCACCACACATGATTGATAGTAGTACTGGAGTGACTAAAATAATGATAATGTTTGTCTTATCTGCCCAGATTATCTTTTTCAAAAATTCTTCAGTCTTTTTCAGGTAATTTTTAAGCCATTTTATTTTTGAAGTGAACTAGTCTATCCTTTGTAGTTCTGCTGGTGAAGTCTTCTTTTGGATGACTGTGACTGTAACCTTTTTGAGTGTTCCGGACAATTTAAAAAAATGTTTGTATTCTCTGTGGTGAGCATTCTTTGTTCATCAACTGTGAATAGTGTATAAACTGTATTGTATATGAAGACAAAAAACGTCTAAGCTATTACCTTGAAGTAGAATCTCAGGAACGTCCTGTGATTGACACATGAAAGTACACATCCTTCAGATAAATGGATATAAAGACATATTTGGGAGGCACTGATTGGAACTGCTGAAGACTGTGAGCATTTGGAATATTTAGACACTGAGACACCCATTCACTTCCTGTCCAATTTTCTGTTGTTGCTAGGTGCCTCCTGTAACCAATTATATTGGTTCAATTCACACATGCATCCTTAAAACTCTACATTGTATTAATTTCACCTGACTATCACATTCCTAATGATTGGTACAAAATACCTTTGTCTGTAATCACACATCTCATTAGGTGTCTCTACTTACATTTCAAGTGGATTGTGACTAAAGTCCATTCATGGGTGATGTCACTGAACCTCCATATTTGGGAAATTCAAAATAGACCATAACAAGATAATTCTACTGTGTGTTTATTTTTTATGTGGATGCAATTTCTTCTCAAGTTAACCTATTTCTTTCTCCCAGTCCCACTGTACGACCTTGTTGTGCCATCGCTACAACAGTCCCTGTGTAGTCGGGTGAGTCGTAGGTCACCACAGGCCTCACTGGCTCCCAGTATTAAAAACATGTGCCGGATGAATCAAAAGGAGCACTCTATGCACTGATCTAAAAGTATAATTTACCATTCAGATCAGAAACTTGGTGGTCGTTTAATTTTCAGACTAATTAACACCTGGGAAACTAAGTAAATGCTTGTTGGGAGATATGCAAGCTGAGCTTCTGGGCAGGTTTTTACTGTCTGTGGCTTTGGATAGTTCAAAACCACTGCAGCTTTTCATATTTTTCTGTGGGAAAATGAACCTTATCTAAATAAAAATACAATCCTCATATATATTGTGACACAGATTCTTTATCTAAGTCTCACAGAACTCAGTAGTCTCACTAGAATTAATGTTTCTCATATTCATGCCTTATAGGCCATTGTCAAATGGTTTGTTGTTTTTTACTGGCAACTTAATTACGGTGCCCACCTTAAAGAATAAGTCATGCCCTCCACCTCTTGATAAATAATTAATATGTTAAATACAATAAACTAATTTATACACTTTCAGCAACTGACTCCTGTGATCTGCTCATGCTATTTATAGTCCATTACATTTCCTACTTATAGTAGAAATTATAATTCAATTATAATTTAATTGAACTACTTTTTCAAAGTATATACAAATAATGTTATGTTCTTTATTGAACATGTCAAAAGTGACATTATTTCCTCCCCCCCCATTTTGAATAAGGTAATTTGTCTTAAGTGTTAGGTTTAGGGTAGATGTTACAATTAAGGTTTGAATTAGGATTAGCCACAGACAAATTATATAAAGCCTTATCGAAAACTTGGCATGGCTAGTGATCACACCATTTAATCAAAAATTGGTAATGTAATTACAAGGATACTGTTAAACAGTCCTCATATTATAGAATATTTATTTCATAGTGACAATATAAGATTTTTTTTTATAGCTGAATAGTAAAAAAAAACATGCTGTCCATAATGTGGCTCCTCTTTATAGATACACATTTTGTGTGTTTCCATAACCAATCATCCACCTGAAGGCATCAGTTCAAGGACAATACTCTGGATACGTGTGAACTATGAGTTGATCGTTTTTTATTTGGTAATTATTATTTTACCTTTTCTTGACCATCTGATTCATAGAACATTCACTTTCGAGTCACAGGTCATCATAACATGATCGGCAATATACGTGTGTTTGTAGTTTCCTGTCAGAGGTGCCAGCATGTTTGGCCCAGTTTGGACAGTGTTGCATCATGCATCATCAGACCAGTCCGAAGGGAGGTAATTAAGCCTAATGCCACGCTGTACCACCCTGGGACTAACCCTACAGTTGGTCTAATGAGAGACGAAAGAAGGCAGCCAAGGGTCAATCTCTGTGGTGGATTCAGCCTCTCTGGTCCTCCGTCTTGGTGTTGCAAAACTGTTTTTAAGGGAATTAATAGGTGCAGTGGACAAATGAGGCATCATTTAAGGACAGCTGGCCAAATACAGTAAACATGTTGTCTTGCTTAATTGACCAGCTTCTACATTCCCATTAGGTAATGGCCAACCGTCAAAGTTTTTGGCATCACAGTATCTTTGTTTTAATCTTTGATAGACATTAATAATACATCTAAGCAAACAATGTGACAGATACTTTGTTTTACCTTCTCTCAACTATGTACATGTTACATTTAACTAGCAAGAGTTAAACCAGGGGCCATCTGTCACGTTGGGGGTTTATTGGTATTGTATTTCAGTCCTCCATCAGTGTAAAATGAATCAGGCCTATGGTAAGGCTCTACACATTGGTTTCAAAGCAAAGCAAATTATTGTAGGTATACATTTTTACACTTGTTTCTATTACACATGCTAAACTCAAAGATGTACAATGCACGTTGCTCATCATTGCCCTTTATAATGCTCAAGGAGCACGATGCCTCTCACTTAAAAGGTCAACCACCAAGAAGTCTGCAAACAGTTTGTGTAAATAATAAAAAAGCATTTTGATATCAATGCTTTGAAGGTTATAGTACTTCTCAAAAAGACCCATGTTGCATGATCAGTAAATATTTTACAGTCACAAGGGCTGTGGTGTATGGATAATATACCACAGCTAAGAGTTGTTCCCAGGCACGACACATCGCAAATTTAGCAAGTGTTTGAGAACCAAGTGTACACATGTATACCTGTAATTCTTTGTAAACCTTTGCTTATAGGAAACCACTGTGTCCTGCCTTGCCCGAAGCCTGACTCATATTACACTGAGGGGTGACTGAAATACAACACCTTTAAATCTTGAGACAGATGGCACTGTTTAAGGATTGTTAGAAATGTTTGGAATTTGAACAGCATTATCTTAATAAAGCCTGACAGGACCAGTCGACCTATTTACCTATAACTGCTTGTTTCACACCTTATTTCGGTATTTTCCATCTTACAAATAGTGAATGGAATATTTTCATTAAAACAATATTTTGATAACATGATCATTCCTCCACTATAATATAAAGCCTGAACAATATTGTGTAGGTCATTTCTTTTGTTCCTGTTGCCACAGACCTGGTTGTTAATTATTTTAGAGTATGTAAGAGGCCTGGTTATTTTTTTGTGATCAGGAGTGCAGGTGAGGCCCATAACAATCAGAAACACAGGTGATGGCGATGACAACACGGTTACAACACGGTTATCAGGAACACAGGTGAGGTCAATCACATTCAGGAACACAGGTGAGGTCAATAACATTCAGGAACACAGGTGAGGTCAATAACAACACCGTGATGAGGAACACATTCTGTATTTTCAGACAGGCCAAGCCCTCATAAGATAAAATATTAACAATTCTTAAAATGGTTTTCACTCTCAGGTCACAGGTCAACATAGATTGATCAACAATGTGTTTTTACTGTATTTTCGGTAGGGCCAACTTGTTTGGCCTGTTTTGGACAGTGTTGCATCATTCATCATCAGACCAGACAGAAGGGAGGTAATTAAGACTAATTACACTGTACCTCCTTGGGACTAACCCTACAATGGTCTAATTAGAGACAAGAGACGGCAGCCCAGGGCCTCCTCTGATGTCCGAAGCACAATTATTGCCTCATCGCAACAATACCACAGCAAGTCAGGGAGGGTAGAGTGTCAGTTAACAATGTTATTTCATCAATTTTAAACTTACATAATATTTCTGGGAATTACAACCACATTCATTTGAAATTGTACAGTTGGTCCAGATAAAATGTCTTGCCAAATTACCAGTGACAACCCAAACCTTTAACACAAGTCCAAATGACCACTCACAACCCAAAACCTCAACATAAGTCCAAATGACCACTCACAACCCAAAGCCACATCCTTAATTCGAGTCACAAAAATGTTTTGCCACAAGTGAGGCCTTGACACATTTACGATGACACAGAGTTTTTGGTGGTTAAAATTAATCCTTGTGCTGCACTATTTCCTGATCTGTTGACCTGAAAAGGTACAACTGCTGGTACAACAGCTGGTGCAACAACTGTTATGGTATATCATGATAAATTTTTTGTAAAAATGTTTAGAGTTTATCTAATCAAGTCACACACGGTTTAAAAATAAAATAATAAATCCATGGTTTTGCGGATGGTGAAAACAGGCCAAATTGCAGTAACCATGTACTTGTTGATAGCATTTATAGTTTAAAAAGGTGGCCTATAAAAAGACACAAAGAAAGCAACAAGATTAGCCCACAAAACTCACAGGGCTGAGTTGGAATTATACAGATTTGCATTGTATTGTCGTTTCTTATGTTACTCTTGGCCTTATTTAAAATAGTGGCTTTTGTGCTTATTTATTCCAGATACTCATTTTTAATTTGAAATGTATAGTTAGGTTTGTCACCCAAAGTTGGAACAATATAAATGTACGCTTCACTCTCTAAGAAATGGGCTACAAATACATGATAACGCAACCTTCCAGTAATTTCATTGTACTTTTAATGCATAAATAATAAAAGATTGCAATTACAAACTTGGTTGTTAAAGAATGTTACATTGCAGGTATACGGTAACCCATACTGGGTTTTCCTAGAATACTGTGCCTTGTTACCAGGATCTAGCCTGTTCATCCACCCTGATATTACAAACCCGATTCCAAAAACGTTGGAACACTGTACAATTGTGAATAAAAACAGAATGCAATGATGTGGAAGTTTCAAATTACAATATTTTATTCAGAATACAACATAGATGACATATCAAATGTTTAAACTGAGAAAATGTATCACTTTAAGGGAAAAATACATTTATTTTAAATTTCATGGCATCAACACATTTCAAAAAAGTTGGGACAAGGACATGTTTACCACTGTGTGGCATCCCCTCTTCTTTTTATAACAGACTGCTAACGTCTGGGGACTGAGGAGACAAGTTGCTCAAGTTTATGAATAGGAATGTTGTCCCATTCTTGTCTAATACAGGCTTCTAGTTGCTCAACTGTCTTAGGTCTTCTATGTTGCACCTTCCTCTTTATGATGCGCCAAATGTTTTCTATGGGTGAAAGATCTGGACTGCAGTCTGGCCATTTCAGTACCCGATCCTTCTTCTATGCAGCCATGACATTGTAATTGATGCAGTATGTGGTCTGGCATTGTCATGTTGGAAAATGCAAGGTTTTCCCTGAAAGAGATGACGTCTGGATGGGAGCATATGTTGTTCTAGAACTTGGATATAACTGTCAGCATTGATGGTGCCTTTCCAGATGTGTAGGCTGCCCATGCCACACGCACTCATGCAAACCCATACCATCAGAGATGCAGGCTTCTGAACTGAGCGCTGATAACAACTTGGGTTGTCCTTGTCCTCTTTAGTCCGGATGACATGGTGTCCCAGTTTTCCAAAATGGACGAATTTTGATTCGTCTGACCACAGAACACTTTTCCCCTTTGCCACAGTCCATTTTAAATTATCCTTGGCCCAGAGAAAACGCCTGCACTTCTGGATCCTGTTTAGATACAAATTCTTTTTTGACCTATAGAGTTTTAGCCGGCAACGGCGAATGGCATGGTGGATTGTGTTCACCGACAATGTTTTCTGGAAGTATTCTTGAGCCCATGTTGTGATTTCCATTACAGTATCATTCCTGTATGTGATGCAGTGCCGTCTGAGGGCCCGAAAATCATGGGCATCCAGTATGGTTTTCCGGCCTTGACCCTTACGCACAGAGATTGTTCCAGATTCTCTGAATCTTTGGATGATATTATGCACTGTAGATGATGATAACTTCAAACTCTTTGCAATTTTTCTCTGAGAAACTCCTTTCTGATATTGCTCCACTATTTTCCGCCGCAGCATTGGGGGAATTGGTGATCCTCTGCCCAACTTGACTTCTGAGAGACAGTGCCACTCTGAGAGGCTCTGATTCAACGTGGCATTGATTCAACAAGGTGCTGAAAGCATTATTTAGAAATTTTGGCCCATATTGATAGGATAGCATCTTGCAGTTGATGGAGATTTGTGGGATGCACATCCAGTGAACGAAGCTCCCGTTCCACCTCATCCCACATTGGCACTATGGGGCCTAAAGTGTGCCAAGAAAACATCCCCCACACCATTACACCACCACCACAAGCCTGCAGAGTGGTTACAAGGCATGATGGATCCATGTTCTCATTCTGTTCACGCCAAATTCTGACTCTACCATCTGAATGTCTCAACAGAAATCAAGACTCATCAGACCAGACAACATTCTTCCAGTCTTCAACTGTCCACTTTTGGTGAGCACGTGCAAATTGTAGCCTCTTTTTCCTATTTGTAGTGGAGATGAGTGGTACCCGGTGGGGTCTTCTGCTGATGTAGCCCATCCGCCTCAAGGTTGTGCGTGTTGTGGCTTCACAAATGCTTTGCTGCATACCTCGGTTGTAACAAGTGGTGATATCAGTCAAAGTTGCTCTTCTATCAGCTTGAATCAGTCGGCCCATTCTCTTCTGACCTCTAGCATCAACAAGGCATTTTCACCCAGAGGACTGCCGCATACTGGATGTTTTTCCATTTTCACACCATTCTTTGTAAACCCTAGAAATGGTTGTGCGTGAAAATCCCAGTAACTGAGCAGATTGTGAAATACTCAGACCGGCCCGTCTGGCACCAACCAACATGCCACGCTCAAAAGTGCTTTAATCACCTTTCTTTTCCATTCTGACATTCAGTTTGGAGTTCAGAAATTGTCTTGACCAGGACCACACCCCTAAATGCATTGAAGCAACTGCCATGTGATTGGTTGATTAGATAATTGCATTAATGAGAAATTTAACAGGTGTTCCTAATATTCCTTTAGGTGAGTGTATATTCTATTGTGAATTAAATATATGTTTATGACATTTGGAAATTATTCCATTCCTTTTTTACTCACAATTTGTACAGTGTCCCAACTTCTTTGGAATAATAAAAAAGAACTTAGACAACAAAACTGACATAACTGAAACCCACACACAAAAACATAACGTTACCAATGACCAACAAGACACACTAGGAAAGGAGGAACTTAAATAGGGACAGTGATCAGGAACACAGCTGAGGGTAGTATTGACAAACTGGTGTCTGTAATTAAATAGACACAGTTATCAGGAACACAGGTGAGGATAGTATTGACAAACAGGTGTCTGTTCTTAAATAGTCCAGCTAGCCTGCCATGCCAAGACGTGACTTGACACCTCAAACTGCAGCAGCATCACTGTGGCCAGGATTTGTAATCAGGGTCTCAACACGACCAGAGTGCCCTGTGCTCCCAAAGCACTCTATGTTCCCTCAAGCTCACTTGTGGTGGTTGACCAGGAAATGCCCTCTCCAACAGCATGTACGTCCCAGTGAATTGGGTTAAGGGATGATAAGGGATCAGTGAATCTAATTCTTGTTGAACATGCAGAATAATAATTGGTGAGTCTCGTTATTTTCATCTCCTGAACCTGCTGTTGAGTCATTGCAATGAAGCAAGGCCTAAATTGCAATTTGGACATAATGGAAATTGTTTAAGGGGAGAACATTTCTCAGATTTCTGACACATCAATTAATCAAATATATTGATAAAACCCTTTTTATCAGCTGTTGTCACAAAGTGCTGTTACAAAACACAGAGCCTGAAAAGGAGCAAGCAACAACAGTGTTGAAGCACAGCAGCTTGGAAAAACTCCCTAGGAAAGTCCAGGCTCAGAGTGGTGAGAGGTCCTCTTCTGGCTGTGCCGAGTGAACATTTTAACGCTTGTGTTATGTTAACATTTTGCTTACACTCAATATGTTAGCGGGTCAAATTGTTAAATCACTACTCAGTACTTACTATTGATATTTTAGCCCCCAACAAATGTTTGACATCCATAACCAAACTCATAACTCATTACAAATTATAACATTTACTAGTTTACTTTATTTTATTATATAGTCCATTTAGACCAGATTTACCATATGATGAACACTCGTTTTTTATCCCAAAACTAGAAATGTATCTCTATTTTCTATGATGGACGAAATGAACCTACGGTGACCACATTTTCAAACCCCCAAACTGGGACCCTTCTGTAAGCACACGTTAATCAGACGGAGCATGGCTGGTCATCTCTGCACAGTAAGCCATAATGATGTTCACTGAGTTTTCTGGGAAGGCTCTCACACGACATGCTTTTTGCCTCTCACACGACGTGCTGTTCTTGAGTCACAGTAATCGAAGTGAACTACTAATATACAAACTGAAATCGCTCAAGTGACAAGGTTACATGGAATATTTCTATCCCTGTCTTTGTATCCCATAAGCTAGCTGCTGATTCATTTTTGGACTTGTAGTCTGCAAAATAACCTATGGACAGGGTCTTTAGCAAGCCCTATAAGTGATATCACCACAGGAAGGTTATGAACAGTACTTCCTGGGTCTTTCCATACTACACAACAAAGCCTTACACGTGAGAAACGTTCAGTTCCAATATTAACAAAGATAATAATAGCTTGTGTTTGTGAAAGGTGAGGGGTGATTTAACTTTTTGTGTGTGATGTTAGACATTACAAAGGGTCTCAGTGAGTGAAATATCTCTAACATGTGACAATGCTTTACCTCATACGATCTGGTAAAGAAAAGAATAGCATAGAAGAGAGGGCATCCCGGTGGCGATGAGAGCCCACCTGGCAAGACAGCAAGGGTGGACAGTATCAAGTCTTTCTGTTCACCTTCACACCCCTGGACCAGACTTGCTGAAGAGATGAGTCTTTAGAACGCATTTCTAACCTTAGTGTGCAGATCATTCCTCAGTAGTGAAGCTCTAGGAGAGAAAGCCCTGCCTCCAGCTGTTTGTTTAGAAATTCTAGGTACAATTAGAAGGCCTGCAACTTGCGATCTAAGGTCATGTGTAGGTACAGTGGGGAGAACAAGTATTTGAAAAACTACCGATTTTGAAGATTTTCCCACTTACAAAGCATGTAAAAGTCTGTTTATCATAAGTTCTCTTCAACTGTGAGTGACGGAATCTAAAACTAAAATCCAGAAAATCACATTGTATTATTTTTAAGTAATTAATTTTCATTTTATTGCATGACATAAGTATTGATGTTAATCCTGTGATGCTGGATTGCTGTAAACAGAAATATTCTGTTAATGTCAAGTACAGCTGCTGAAGTATTGCAAATAAATTATAAATTTACCGGCATTAGCTAAAGTTTGTTGAGGTCTTTGCAATATGTGGAAAGTGTGAATATGAACATAAATAACATTATTGTACTATTTAAAAGAAATCTCACTATAATGGTCTTATTAACGTGCTCTCATCAGGAAATGAACCTCTAGAGGAAGCAGTATATGCTGTCACTCTCTCCAGGTACTCTGATTCTGCCTAATAAAAGTGTGGTGTGGAAAGAGGATAAGTGTCATACCCACATATGATCTGGTCAGCTCAGGACCCTACATAAATAGAACCATGCAAAGGATCACCTTTGAGGAGAGCTTAATCATTATTTGTATTCTGTTTTAGTAATTCCTTAATCATCAAAATGATCTTATTGTAATTAATCAAATTTTTAGTACAATAATGCTTAATCTACACCAGAGTGTGACTGTACCATACGAACTGCATTATAGTAACCATGCTATTCATCAATGATCGTCTTCAACGGGACATCGACATAACTTCTTTCATTAACCATCTAACTTATTCAGTAAAATACTTTAAAGGTATAACCCCAACTGAGTTGAAAGATATACCTTTTGCATGTTTAATACTGTACTAACTATAAGGTACTATCTGTTCTCCAGCTGAGTGCCGAAGCCCGGAATTTTTTGATTGCTCTGCTTTCAATTTACCAATGGGACACAATCAAAATACCAAGTGTTTGTTTTGGGTTGTCTTGCACTCAAAATTGCACTGTTTAAAGGAGAGATATCAATGTTGTGAGGCTGAGAGTGCTGCTGTGAAGTTATTCTTGTGTTATTTTTTTTAATAGAAAAATACTAGCCTTGTGTGTCAGCTAGATGGTAATGACATCTCAGTTCAACTCCTCCCAGGAGATAGTGTTTGTGCTGCATGGACTGAACGTGACGCAGGAAAACAGACACATCAACTTTGTGTTTATTCTCATCCTTTATCTCTTCACCATTTTTGTGAATCTAATATTGATCTTTACAATATTTCTGGAAAATATGTTGCAAACCCCAATGTATTTATTCCTCTGTAATCTGTGTTTTAATGGTATCATTGGTGCTTCATCTTTCTACCCAAAGATACTTTATGACATTTTATTTGACTCTCATGTAATAACATACATTGGGTGTCTAACCCAGATATTAGTCATCTACTTCTATGTTTATTGTGAATTTACCCACTTAACAGTTATGGCTTATGACAGATATGTTGCCATCTGTAAGCCACTCCACTACCAGTGTATTATGACTATTAGAAAAGTGTGGACACTGATTCTTCTAACATGGCTTTTCTCATTGCTAGAAGTTACTATTGGAATAGTGCTAACAGTTAGGTTACCTCTCTGTGGCGTTGACATTGATAAACTCTACTGTTCAAACTGGGCGGTTGTCATGGTGCGGTGAGCAGCAGCGCCACCGTGCCATATTTCCACAAGTTCCCATATTCTCACGAACACATCCCGGACTGTCACATGTTTCCAATCTTCCACACCAGGTCCCAATCTAGCTCGTTTGTATGTGTATATATGTTTCCCCTCTGCTCCCCACATTGTGGATCATTGTTGCTGTCGCTGTCATTGTTGCTGTGTGTGCGCATTTAATTGGTGAGTGTTATTGAATGTACTGTTTGAATGTTAATTGTTAAGACGCATGTTGCGCACTTTTATTTCATTCAGTCATTAGTATTGTTTTTCCGTTCGTGTTTGGTTTGTTTGTTGTTTTAATAAATCCCACGAACGAGAGTACTGCCTGCGCCTGGTTCCCTCCAACACTACACCTTGACAAGTTGTCACAGAATGATCCACCAAACCTGGAACCAGCAGGCAGTCCCTCCAGAGAGGGTATATACCTGGAGGGGCGATTGGGGGTCTGACTCCCTCTCCTCAGATGATGACGAAGCGGTCTATGAGAGAGTGGAGGAGGATCCCCTTGGGGAGCAGTGCTGGGGGTTGCCCCAAGACGGGTTCGGGGTGCCGCTGTGGGGCATGGACCAGTATGGAGTGGTCAAGCCCCTCACCAAAGAGCAAGGGGAGCTGGTGAAGGGTCTCCTGCAGGACATGCAGGAGGCAGGAAGGACAGGACGCAGGCGAGGCCGGAGGAAGAAGAGGGCGAGGTGCCCAACGCTTGGTCCGAGGTCCCCCCAGGAAAAGTTTAGGGGGGGGCTGAGTGGGTGCCCGGGGGAAGTCCCGATGGCGCCCCCTCTGTCCGGTGCCTCCTCGACCCCGTGCAGGCTGGCCAGGCTGTAGGCTGGCAATTAGGCGCACACCGCTTCCTGCTCCGCGGCCTTCCGCCGCCCCTGTCCCTGCGCCACGGCGCCGATTGCCCACTGCTGCTTTGGAGCAGCAGCCAGCGCCTCCTACCTGCCAGCAGCGGCAGTCAGCGCCCCCTGCTGCATTGGAGCAGCAGGCAGCGCCTCCTACCTGCCAGCAGCGGCAGTCAGCGCCCCCTGCTGCATTGGAGCAGCAGGCAGCGCCTCCTACCTGCCAGCAGCGGCAGTCAGCGCCCCCTGCTGCATTGGAGCAGCAGGCAGCGCCTCCTACCTGCCAGCAGCGGCAGTCAGCACCCCCTGCTGCTTTGGAGCAGCAGCCAGCGCCTCCTACCTGCCAGCAGCGGCAGTCAGCGCCCCCTGCTGCATTGGAGCAGCAGCCAGCGCCTCCTACCTGCCAGCAGCGGCAGTCAGCGCCCCCTGCTGCATTGGAGCAGCAGCCAGCGCCTCCTACCTGCCAGCAGCGGCAGTCAGCGCCCCCTGCTGCATTGGAGCAGCAGCCAGCGCCCCCTGCTGCATTGGAGCAGCAGCCAGCGCCTCCTTCCTGCCAGTGGCAGCAGCCTGCACCGCCTGAGGCCGAGGAGGAGCGGCCTGCACCGCCTGAGGCCGAGGAGGAGCGGCCTGCACCGCCTGAGGCCGAGGAGGAGCGGCCTGCACCGCCTGAGGCCGAGGAGGAGTGGCCTGCACCGCCTGAGGCCGAGGAGGAGTGGCCTGCACCGCCTGAGGCCGAGGAGGAGTGGCCTGCACCGCCTGAGGCCGAGGAGGAGTGGCCTGCACCGCCTGAGGCCGAGGAGGAGTGGCCTGCACCGCCTGAGGCCGAGGAGGAGTGGCCTGCACCGCCTGAGCTTGCCGGGGTTTGGCTGCCACCGCCCTCTCCTGTCCCGGCCGCCCCGGCGCCTCCTTCGGCTCTTCCGGCTACCGACCCTCCTTCGGCTCTTCCGGCTACCGACCCTCCTTCGGCTCTTCCGGCTACCGACCCTCCTTCGGCTCTTCCGGCTTCCGACCCTCCTTCGGCTCTTCCGGCTACCGACCCTCCGCCGGCCACCGACCCTCCGTCGGCTCTCCCGGCCTCTGACCCTCCGCCGGCCACCGGCCCTCCGTCGGCTCTCCCGGCCTCTGACCCTCCGCCGGCCACCGGCCCTCCGTCGGCTCTCCCGGCCTCTGACCCTCCGCCGGCCACCGGCCCTCCGTCGGCTCTCCCGGCCTCTGACCCTCCGCCGGCCACCGGCCCTCCGTCGGCTCTCCCGGCCTCTGACCCTCCGCCGGCCACCGGCCCTCCGTCGGCTCTCCCGGCCTCTGACCCTCCGCCGGCCACCGGCCCTCCGTCGGCTCTCCCGGCCTCTGACCCTCCGCCGGCCACCGGCCCTCCGTCGGCTCTCCCGGCCTCTGACCCTCCGCCGGCCACCGGCCCTCCGTCGGCTCTCCCGGCCTCTGACCCTCCGCCGGCCACCGGCCCTCCGTCGGCTCTCCCGGCCTCTGACCCTCCGCCGGCCACCGGCCCTCCGTCGGCTCTCCCGGCCTCTGACCCTCCGCCGGCCACCGGCCCTCCGTCGGCTCTCCCGGCCCCTGACCCTCCGCCGGCTCCTGATCTTCGGCCGGTTCTGCCTCCCCGGCCTGTCCTGACGGCTCCGCCACCCTGGTTAGTCTCGGCTGTTCCGCCCCCTCGGCGGGTTTGTGCCGATGGGGGTACTGTGCTGCCCCGCCCCCCCTCCCTTGGGCTGGGGTTCGTCTTGGCCCGTCCGGTGGCCGGGCCTTTGGGGGGGGGGGTACTGTCATGGTGCGGTGAGCAGCAGCGCCACCGTGCCATATTTCCACAAGTTCCCATATTCTCACGAACACATCCCGGACTGTCACATGTTTCCAATCTTCCACACCAGGTCCCAATCTAGCTCGTTTGTATGTGTATATATGTTTCCCCTCTGCTCCCCACATTGTGGATCATTGTTGCTGTCGCTGTCATTGTTGCTGTGTGTGCATTTAATTGGTGAGTGTTATTGAATGTACTGTTTGAATGTTAATTGTTAAGACGCATGTTGCGCACTTTTATTTCATTCAGTCATTAGTATTGTTTTTCTGTTCGTGTTTGGTTTGTTTGTTGTTTTAATAAATCCCACGAACGAGAGTACTGCCTGCGCCTGGTTCCCTCCAACACTACACCTTGACAAGTTGTCACAGAGGTGGTGAAGCTGTCTTGCATTGACACCACTCTGAACAATATCAATGGTTTCATTTTCACATCATATCAGTTCTTACAAACAATATTTATCCTGGTATCGTATGTGAACATCATCAAAGCATCTTTGCGTTCTCAAGCAGGAAGGAAGAAGTTCATGCAGACCTGTCTGCCTCATCTGATCACACTGATTAACTTCTCCATATCTCTTCTCTTTGATTTGATGTACGCTCGTTATGGCAGCAACACCAGTCTGTTGGCCCTGAGGAATATCATGGCTGTGGAGTTTCTAGTTGTTCCTCTGTTAAACCCTATAATATATGGGATGAACCTCAGTCAGATTCAGAATAGAGTAAGAAAGATGTTCAACTGTAAAGTTTCTGCTGTAAGTAAAAAAAAATAGTTGTTTGGTGTAAATGTGCTTAGGAAGAGATGTACATTTAATGATGGGGTCAATGGGTAGCAGACACTAAGCAGTTAAATTTAATATCAAAGATTTTGACTTTATAAACATGTCCCAATTTTCTTGGGATTTCTATTCAGTACAACAATAGCTCATTTTAGCTCAAATCTCTTTTGTTAAACCTCCATAAATTTTAGTTTTTTTGGATTGCTTACACACTAAAATTAAAAGTAGTACACTATTAGAAAAACCTTACACTCAAGAAGCAAAACATCAGCCCATATTTGCACAACTATAAGCACATTGTCAACTTCACACTTGTTGCAAATCTCTACACACAGTGATTTGCAAAACACTAAACACACTTAACATACATTACACACAAACATCTATCATGAAGTCACTTCCTTGCAATACCAAAGCACTGACTGTCAAATTACCACACCGTCCAACCAATTGGTTCAACACAGTCATCAGGTGTGCAAACACTTGTTTGCTTAATTGTAAACACACCAATCTGGTGTATAAGCACTATAAAAAGCAGGAGGTGAGTTCATCGGTCTTCAAGCACAATGGAAAGATTCAGAGAAAGAGTAAGACGAGGAGGAGGACGAGGAGAACAAGGAGGACGAGGAGGACAAGGAGGAGGAGGAAGGGGAGGAAGAGGAATCAACAGAGGAAGAGGAAGAGATGGAGGCCATGCTGGAGGTAGAGGAAGAGGAAGACAAGAAGGTGCTCAAAGAGGACCGAATCTGACAAATGAGATCCGTGCAACACTGGTTGACCACGTTGTCCACCACGGCCCGACGCTGAGGGAGGCTGGACTGTACAGCCAAATCCAAGCCCATACACAGTGGCAAGTGTGATAAGAACATTTCGACTGGAAAATAGGTATTGTATCTCGGCATGGCGGTGGAAGGTATATGATCTCAGTCTCCAGGCTGAGGTACCCCTCATCCAAGCCATGGAGGAGGCCTGTGACCAGATGGAGGTAGCAGCAATGCAAGGATGGATTCGTCATTCAAGACGTTTCTTTCCAAGGTGTCTTGCTAATGACAACATTGCCTGCGATGTTGATGAAATTCTCTGGCCAGATCCAGCTAGGCGAAGAGACAATGTCTAGTTTTTTTTGTTTTAGTTTATTTTTTACAGTAAACTTACAGTACAATATGTAAAGTGACATTTTGTTACAGTATTATGAATCTCCATGTCAACATTTTGGGCGTGTTGAGAAATAAATGAGTTTCTTTAGTCTGCAACATTGGTCTTGTGTAGTGTTTGGTGAATTTACATTATATTTGTACTTTGTTGATGGTAGCCTACTCTAATCATAGGGAAGTAGAAGTGCTAAAAGTGTTTTAGGTTTATCACAGCAGAGTGTAACTCGTGCAAACAGAGTATAGTAATGTGAAACGTGTGTGTTTCATATGGTAACAAAGTGTGGTTTTTAAACAGAAGTGTATAGTTTTTACAAGAGTGTTTAATTATGCAAAGGATCTGTAGTGTTTTGCTAACTGGGTGTGTGGTTGTGCTAATTGTGTGTAGTGTTTTGAAAACACGGGCCCTGTTTTGAAAATCGTGCTTAAGCAATACAAAAAAACTGTAATCAATGTTTTAACTGTAAAATTGAATAACTGTACAGAGAAATATATGAACGTCTCTGCATATAGTTAAAACAACTTAACTAGCAGTGCTGATGACAAGGATATAGTATGTATAACTGGAAATTAATATGCACCTCAAATACAGTAATTTGTTCAAATCTATTATAGGAAAATGTCTAGCTGAGTATCATTACAGTAGAGAGACCTACAGGTGCAAAAAAGAACAACATAAGCGATGCAAACAAAAGTTGAAAACACTACAACATTACACAAAACACAACAACATTAGTGATGCAAACAAAAGTTGAAAACACTACAACATTAAACAAAACACAAAAACATTAGCGATGCATACAAAAGTTTAAAACCCAACAACATTAACAAAAATGAAACATTTATAAAAATGCTGCATTTCAGAAAACAATCAACAAAACAATCAACTACAACACAACAGCATTAACTCACAACACAACTACATTGGCTCACAACACAACAACATTGGCTCACACCCATACACTGTAAAAAAAAATGGACAACGCCCTTTCGCTCTTTTCCATTGGTGAAAACTGAAGCCGCCAGTGTCCCAATACGGCGCTGACATCTTGGACTTGCGTCTGCGCAGATAGCGATCTTGGGACCAGTTCTGCGCAGTAGTTATGCGCAGTAGCGTGCAGGAAGTAAAGCCGTAAAGCCGCGAAATCAACGGCCCCACCCCTGTGCCCCGCCCTCACTCTCCCTCGCAGAATGCGCATACCGTAATCAATCGCAAGTCCAAGTACAGTACAACCTTTGCTTGTTAAACCTAGACGATATGTTATAGCCTAACTTACATCATGTTTAACCTTAATTTAGAATAGGCCTAATACAAAAAGCTCAGATAGCTGTCAATCACAGCTGTGAATCACGATGTCACACCACCGTTTTTAGAGCATTAAATAACTAACTAAAAACTTATTTTAAAAACAAACTCTTGAATTTACATTAACGTGATACAAACTACAGTAAATGACAGAAACCAGCTTCGGAAAAAAGATATTTGAAGGGTAATTTAATTGTTTAGTTGGTCTCGCGTCCCATTGAATGACATGGGGAGGGCGGGGTTTATGACCTATACTGGGACCACTCACCAGGGGGCGATCGAGACGTTTTGGCTTCACTTTTCAGGGCTTGTGCGGCACGCTTGCTCACACCACAACAGCATCAGCGCAGAACATAGCAACATTTGCAGAAAGTTGCTCAAAACTGAAGTGCTGTAGACCATGACCAAACGTTCCACGCCCACTTCCTGCCGGTGTGCCAGTTTCCGGTCAAGCATATTACAAACCAGTAGAGATAATAGAGCTAGCGCTATGTCCGGCTTTGTCGCTGTATTATAATATATATATATTTTTTTAAACAAGTAATCTCTAGGACTTTCCCAAACATTAATGATGTACATTGAATAGTTAAATCCGCCTCCGAGACTCCAGCTAGCAAGAAGGAAAACGGGTTCAAGATGTATATAGGCAGCTAAGTAGAAAACTATGAAGGTAAGTGCCAAGGCAATATGACATATTTGGTATCACACATACATTTGCTGAGTAGCTAAGTAATTGAATCATTGACGTTAGCTAGTTCATTTTACAGTTTTTTTGTATTGCTTAAGCACGATTTTCAAAACAGGGCCCGTGTTTTCAAAACACTACACACAATTAGCACAACCACACACCCAGTTAGCAAAACACTACAGATCATTTGCATAATTAAACACTCTTGTAAAAACTATACACTTCTGTTTAAAAACCACACTTTGTTACCATATGAAACACACACGTTTCACATTACTATACTCTGTTTGCACGAGTTACACTCTGCTGTGATAAACCTAAAACACTTTTAGCACTTCTACTTCCCTATGATTAGAGTAGGCTACCATCAACAAAGTACAAATATAATGTAAATTCACCAAACACTACACAAGACCAATGTTGCAGACTGAAGAAACTAATTTATTTCTCAACACGCCCAAAATGTTGACATGGAGATTCATAATACTGTAACAAAATGTCACTTTACATATTGTACTGTACGTTTACTGTAAAAAATAAACTAAAACAAAAAAAACTAGACATTGTCTCTTCGCCTAGCTGGATCTGGCCAGAGAATTTCATCAACATCGCAGGCAATGTTGTCATTAGCAAGACACCTTGGAAAGAAACGTCTTGAATGACGAATCCATCCTTGCATTGCTGCTACCTCCATCTGGTCACAGGCCTCCTCCATGGCTTGGATGAGGGGTACCTCAGCCTGGAGACGGAGATCATATACCTTCCACCGCCATGCCGAGATACAATACCTATTTTCCAGTCGAAATGTTCTTATCACACTTGCCACTGTGTATGGGCTTAGATTTGGCTGTACTGTCCAGCCGTGGTCAACCAGTGTTGCACGGATCTCATTTGTCAGATTCGATCCTCTTTGAGCACCTTCTTGTCTTCCTCTTCCTCTACCTCCAGCATGGCCTCCATCTCTTCCTCTTCCTCTGTTGATTCCTCTTCCTCCCCTTCCTCCTCCTCCTTGTCCTCCTCGTCCTCCTTGTTCTCCTCGTCCTCCTCCTCGTCTTACTCTTTCTCTGAATCTTTCCATTGTGCTTGAAGACCGATGAACTCACCTGCTGCTTTTTATAGTGCTTATACACCAGATTGGTGTGTTTACAATTAAGCAAACAAGTGTTTGCACACCTGATGACTGTGTTGAACCAATTGGTTGGACGGTGTGGTAATTTGACAGTCAGTGCTTTGGTATTGCAAGGAAGTAACTTCATGATAGATGTTTATGTGTAATGTATGTTAAGTGTGTTTAGTGTTTTGCAAATCACTGTGTGTAGAGATTTGCAACAAGTGTGAAGTTGACAATGTGCTTATAGTTGTGCAAATATGGGCTGATGTTTTGCTTCTTGAGTGTAAGGTTTTTCTAATAGTGTACTACTTTAAATTTTAGTGTGTAAGCAATCCAAAAAAACTGTAACTATCTTACAGGGAATCTAGCTGAAAGTGTTTGTATTTGTGTTAGCTTGCAATATAATAATGCTAGCAAGTTATATTGCCTAACAATACGTTTTAATATATTCTGCACAGTATCTAACAGATATACACTGACAGGGAAGGCTACAATGTGATTTTCTGGATTAGTTTTTCTCATTTTGTCTCTCATAGTTGAAGTGTGCCTATGATGAAAATTACAGGCCTCTCTCATCTTTTTAAGTGGGAGAACTTGCACAATTGGTGGCTGACTAAATACTTTTTTGCCCCACTGTATGTAACTCTTTTCTTTGATTGCGACGCACATGTCTGTATAATATCAGAGCATCATTAGGTACTCTGACCTTCTGTTCCTCTGCCTAGACTAATAAGGGTATCTGTCCTTTGTTCCTTAGGAATGTAGGAGAGGGGGATCTGCTGTTTGCCTAGGGGGCATCATTGACTTGTATCAGCAGATTATAGGGTTACTCATAAATCTGCCTATCTGTATAACCCATTAAAGTCTATCTATTGTTTGTCCAGATGATGTAAGACCTCTTTAGAGTTGAAGTTACCCTTGTGGGGAAGGATAGCCTGCCCCTTGGTTAAAACCTAGGTATTGACATAAGACAGATGGGCAGCATCTTACCTCACCCCTTCTTCCCCTATAAGTACTGATGATTGACCTGTATTAACCCTTTGGCGCGTACGATCACACCAGTGTGATCAATCTAGAGTGGTCCCTGGAGCGTACGATAACACCGGTGTGATTAGAACGTCATGTTTAGAACGCACCATTAGCATACCTAGCTACAAGTAACAATGGCTGGTAAAACCGCGCTATTATTTACTCACATTTAGCTCAAACAGTGTTTATAACTTTATTTCCTGATTGTAATTGTTTCAAGACCATACTATGATATTAACCAGGTAGAAAGCATTCAAATCATTCAAGAAGTGTTAGTTACGTACCAACAGACAGCCAACACTAATGCACAAAAACGAATTATATTAGCGACTACTACCGATCAAAACCATTGCAAAAACTTTCTAGAAGTTACGTTCCCCGTTGTATGCATTTTATATAGTTTATTCATTTTCACTGCATTGAATAACTGGTCACGATTTGTTAGCTAGCGGGCAGCTGACGTTTGCTAGCGGTTAGCTGACGTTTTCTAGCTAGCTACAGTAATAAATCAACCAACTTTTGTAGCTCTTAGAATTCGAGTCAACGAGAGAAGCTTGCAATGCAATGCATGTAGTGTTCCTTACCTAGCAAGGTGACTGTTCAAAGGCTGGCGTGAGTTCAAATGCTGCAGAGTACTGAAGTCACGTGCAAAAAAACTCATGCTGGGGGGTCGGTAAGGAATATTTGAAACTCACGCGTGAAAAGGTTAATTCGGAGACTCAGATGATTATTCTGTAAGCGTTTGACGCGTCTCTTTATTTGCAAATAAACTGTTAAATTGTGCCAAGAGAATTTTGTCTCTGTACTTACTCCTTTCAAAGTTCTGATCAATGGAATTACCATCACACAGTTCACAGCTGCAGAGACAGAACAACGTTGGCACAAGCAAGGAACACATTCTTAACAGTGCCCAAAACAATGCACATACAGTAGTTATCCTATGTAATAGTAAGTCTGTTGCAAATGATTGTTACTACTTGTTCTTTAGGGTGTGAAGCCTGGTCCGGTTGATAGCATGGAGGTTCGGAAGCCAAATAACTTGTGTGCTGATGGAAAAAGGTAAGGTTAGAGGCACTTAAAATTAATGTTTTAGAAATCGGTATCACATATATTGGATATATATTTGGAGTTTGTAAATCTGCCTGTTATAATCCATGTTATTTGATGTTCACTGAGCTTTTACCCCTTTAAGCCATCAATTATGCCCAAAAAAAATATTTTAATGTTTTGCAGGAGTTCCCTTTACCAATATCTCATCCTGACATGGACATTCTCCATGTCTCAGAAACATCTGCTAACTTTACTCCACTTACTGCCTCTCATGTGACAACCGTGGACATGCCAGCCAACGTTCCTATGGTTGAGTCTGGAAGTGTACTGTCTTATCAACCTCCACAGCCAAAAACCCATGAAATTGTGAAGATACCTGATGCCCCTTCTACACCACCACTTCCATTAGGGGTGGGCGATACTGGGAATTTTGGTATTGATCCGATACCAAGTAAATACAGGGCTAGTATTGCCAATACCGATACTTTTTACTTGTAATGTCACGATCATTGAATAATTTTGTGATTTTGCCTTTAGTTAGTTGATTATTATTATGATAAAACACAGGACAAAGATTTGAGGCAAATGTAAATGTTTTTATTTTTGCTAAGTAGAACAATATAAAACAATGTAAAATAATATAACAAAATATGAACAAAGTCAACCACTCAACCAAAAATATCTGTAGCTGGTGTGACTTTGTCATCTGTATTCAGGAGGACATTCTTGTTGAGAGGATGTTTAAAGATCTTCAGGTTTCAAACACTCTTAGAGAGAAGGCTCACCATCATTTTTTACTTGCAGAAAAGTCTGTCTCGCAACTGTATGTATCCCCTTGCTTAGGTGCTAGTTCAGTTGTTACAAATTAATATTATGAATTAATATTTTTTTGAAGTTGTTACATTTTAGCACCTGTAGAAACTTTCAAAACAACTTTCATAATTCTTCATACAAGGTTTGTATGAAGAATTAATTTTAATGCGTATCATTTCAACAGTTCAAAAAATAACAGTTCATATTTATTAATAAATGTATATCTTCTGTATTTCATTGACATGCTGTAGAATCTTGCATTTTTTTTCTGTTCGGTGCTTACTAAAACGAATTTCCTTATTAAGGCCAATACAAAATCTACACAAAAAACTGATATGCATTGCAGTGTTACAAGTTATTGATACATTTCATCCACAAATTATACATTTAATTATTTTTGAAGTTCACCTGGTTTTGAGGTAGGAACAGAATCAGGTAATATCCAATAAACATTTCATTACATGTAGCTATTACTTAATGCAGTTGGTTGTCTTTAAAAAAATTATGAATGAAACACAACTCAACCAATACAGCAGATTTTATAGGGCTGTTCTATTAGTACAAAAAACGGAAACATTATGGACATGAATTAACAAAATGATAAACACATAGAAACAATAAAGGAATACCCCAACGCATCCAACTAGACTTGGTACCCTTTCCAAGATCAATACCCCAAAAGTGTTCACCCCCTTTCCCCCACACCTCCCAGGCCATCTTCTGTCTCGTTCCCTGGGTTATATCCGGGTGAGGGGTTTGGCAGTGGGTTTTCTGGTGCAATGGATCTTGTATCAAGATTAGATCCATTAAT
Source organism: Esox lucius (assembly GCF_011004845.1). Taxonomy (NCBI): domain Eukaryota; kingdom Metazoa; phylum Chordata; class Actinopteri; order Esociformes; family Esocidae; genus Esox; species Esox lucius. The sequence goes on along the minus strand of NC_047575.1, from coordinate 40,308,650 downwards.
TAACCTGCCTGCAAGGTTATATTTTTATAGAATCATAAATAGGTAGGGCCTGTATCAAGAGATGTACTATAGTAAAAGCAAGGTCCACTGTCAAGATATGCCTAATGCTTAAAAAACTGTTTTCTGCTGGAGATAATATCAGTCTGATTCGATTGGACTAGTCTGCCCACCAGATTACTAAGCCAGTTAGTCAGTCCAAGTCATTGCTAATATCTTCAGGTCAGTGTGAAATAAATAAGCCTACAGTATATGACCCAACCTCTACAGGATCCTTCCACATTTTTATGAATAACTATTCAGACACCGTAGGGGACAATCAGTTTAATTACCTGTCCGTGGTAAAGGGAGGCTTCATCATAATAAGGTTGCTATTGTTGCACTACATTGTTTTACTTTTCTCAGCCTGGAATGATTCACAATCTCAATAAGCAGAACTAGGCTAACAGCTCTGGCTAAGCTATCGACAGACTCCACTATACTAGCAGGCTGGCTAACAGATGGTGGCACTGTTTGACACAATGAATCCAGGTTCCTGACATATGCTAAAACATTGTGTCAGAGTTTTCAGTAGTGTCTCTTCAGGTAAAGTCATCAGCTGTTTATGAGATGAGATGCGGAGGGTCGGCAGCTTACCATGAATATACCATGAATAAATAGCAACCAAGGCACAATTAATAATTAAATATTTAGTAAGTTAACACAAATAATAATTCATATTACTTGTCTACTGTTGTTTTTCACATTATCATAATTTCTCCACAAATTATTCAGGCACAGGACTCCTGTCTTTTGAACAGTGTATGAAAAGGGGTTTCATGCACAGTGAATTCATGATTACTTTTGTATTTAGTTCATTGACTTCTGCTCATCATGATTTGAGTTGACGGACATTTAGTGACATCGTGTGATTGGTCACGTGTGTGTGTGTGTGATGTGTTCATTTACCATCGTCTCCAGCCGGCAGTTAGATAACCAGTGAGGTGGAGCGGCGGTATTTGTGCAAAATTTTTGGCCAAAAAAGAGAAGAACCTTATAGACCAACAATTTGTATATTTTTGTTTTTAGTTGATGTTGGTATATTGTTTGTGAAGTATGACTGTTTTGACCTGACATCCACTGAAATGGACAAAAAAAATACAATTAATACAATTAAAGACTTGAAATGTGCATTATTATTATTATTTGGTGTAATTTATGGATGCCTTATAAAAAAAATAGTGTAACATAATTCAGGTCTGAAAGGGTTTTAATACAGTGGATATAAAAGGTGTACACACCCCTGTTAAAATGCCAGTTTTTTGTGATAAATCATGTCAGAACTTGCTCCACCTTTAAAACTGAAAACCAGGTTATTGTGAGTTTAAAATTTTTCATCAAAGGTTTCAGTTTGCTTTAAAGTGTGTGTCCCGTGCAAGTGTTACACTGGACCTGCCAGCCCTTTCAGACCCCCGGAATCTGCCCCAGCCGAACACTGTTTTACATAATTAGTATAAGAATCGTCCCTATTAGTGTACACATTCTCCTCCGCAGCATCACCATCCAGCCAGGGCATCAATTCATCTAATGGGTCATCATCAAACTATATAGAATAGTAAAAAAAAAAAGGGAATTACAGAATTTGTTTGTTTTAAATGGTTAATGAATTTGAAAAATACAAGAATGTGTTTGTATTGAAGGTCAAATCATATGGAAAAATTATTATGACGAAAAGAAAACGAAGAACGATTATTTCGAAGAACACAGGCTATAGTATTTTTGTTTGTTTATTAAGCCCTAGAAAATGTACAAACACTTACATTATTCAAAGATTATTAGAATTTCGTTTTCATTTTGATCCAATTTTAATGATGTACAAGGTAAAATAACAGACATTATCGACCAGTTTGCATAGATCAAATGATATATGCATGAATTGCTGTAAATAGGCCTAAAGCATGGTTGCTTGATAAATCCAATACATTTCAAAGAATGTAAGATGTCGGTAAAGACCTCAGCCAGCTGCCTAGCACAAGCTCTGAGCACAAGCTCGGGGATGCCATCAGGACCAGAAGCCTTGCGTGCATTCACCCTGCTCAGTGCAGAAGACACTTCTGTGGTGGATAGACTGAGGGGGAGGCGTCTGGGGGGATTTCAACGTTAATGGCTGGGTCTTTGTTGCCCCTGTCAAAGTGTGTGTAGAACATGTTTAACTCATCGGTGAAGGAGATGTTCCTGGCTGTGGGGGTGGGGTTGTTTGGCCTGTAGTCAGTGATGGCTTGGATGCCCTGCAACAAGCAGCATTGTGCGCCTTAAGCAGTTGTCAGACCTGTCTATTCATCCAGGGCTTCTGGTTGGGGGAGGTCTTTATTAGTTAATGGGTGGTGACATTGTTGGTGCAGATGTTGATATAATCCAGAATAGAGGAAGCATACGTTTCATGTCTGTATGGGAGTCAAGGGTGGCTTGAGTGGCAAACAGACTCCAGTGTGTTGAAACTGGTGCTGTAGAAGTGAGTCTGACCCTTCTGGCCACACACTGAATGTTCTCACTGATGGTTTGATGTTTGATAAGGGGTAAGTACTTGGGGAGTAGAAATAGTGAAAGATGGTCAGATTGCCCATGTGGGGGAGGGGAATGGCTTTGTAAGCCTCCGGAATGCTTGTGAACACAAGGTCTAGTGCAGGGGTGTTGGTTTATCCTTTAAATTTGTTCCCAGTTAAGACCTAAACAACCAGGTGAGGGTAGAACAAGGTGAGAGTGAAAATCTGCAGACACTCGGCCCTCTGTGGAATCGGTTTGACACCCCTGGTCTAGTGTATTGTCTCCTCTGGTGGGGCAGTAGTCATTTTGGTGGAATTTGGGAAAATCTGTTTTCAGATTTGAATGGTTGAAATCCCCTGCAATCACTAAAACACCATCTTGGTATTTTGTCTGCTATTTGCTAATGGCTGCCGGCAGTTCTTTCATTGCTAGCCTAGCATTTACATTCGGGGGTATGTAGACTGCCATAACAATATTAGCAAGCAAGCAGGCATGTTTATTTATATAGCACAATTCATACACAGAAGCAATTCAGTGTGCTTTACAAAGAAAAAAATACAATAGCATAAAAATAAATACTCGAATGAAAACATCAAAACAACATCATAATAATAATAAATAGAATAAAAATGGGATAAAGACATTGGAAGCTATAAAAGCTGGAAGGCTAAACAGTGCGGTTTAGTTTAAGCGCTGTCATAACTAAACCATGTGAAAAAAGAAGTGTTTATAACCTGAATTAAAAAATGTATACATTTGGGGCACGTCTAAGATATTCTGGTAGATATTCCAGTTGTGTACAGCATAACTGCTAAACGCAGCCTGGCCATGTTTAGTTTGGACTCTGGGCTCTACTAGCTGACCTGTGTTCATGGATCTAGGAGCCCTGCTCGGTTAATATTCTTCAAACATATCAGAAATGTATTCGGGGGCCTAAACAATTCAGTGATTTTTAAATTAAAAGCAACACTTTAAAATCTACTCTGAAATGACTGGAAGCCAGTGCAAAGATTTAAGATCCAGAGTGATGTGCTCTGTTCTCTTGGTCCTGGTTAACATTCTAGCAGCAGGATTCTGAATTAGCTGCTGCTGTTTTACAGACTTTGGGCAGTCCAGTTAAGAGGCCATTACAGTAGTCCCTACTTGAGATAAAAGCATGGACTCTCTTAGTCAGATCACAGACCATATGAAAAAAATTACCAATGATTACTTTTTAGAAACGGATTGTTCGTATTTCAATTTCTGTTTTGATTATGCATCAGCCAATGATATTCATTAATGATTATGTTTGAAGAGGACTTTAATTCAATATTTTACAGTTTCCTTACCAATGTTTGTGGAATGTTTCATGTACATCAGAATGTGATAATGCTGAAAACCTTACTTACTGTATTGTTCTGTATTGTGTATAGGTGGTACCTGAAGCTAGGTGGATATGGGCTGTCCTACTATCAATATCATGTTCAATATCTAAATACCAGCTACACTGTTTGAACAAGAGCTATCATGGGTTTGAGGCTGGCAGTGCTTCTCTATGGTTTTTCAGTTGCTGTTAGAAAGTAATCATATTCTTTCAAATGGACCAACTTCCAAAACATAGAAGAAATAAACCATTTTTGGTCCTTTGGATACTAGCCTCTGCTCTCAATGACATCTCTGTTCAACTCCACTCAGGAGATAGTGTTTGTGCTGCATGGACTGAACGTGACACAGATAAACAGACACATCTACTTTGCATTTATTCTTATCATATATCTCTTGACCATTTTTTAAAATCTAACACTGATCATTATCATTGTTACCATAAGAATTCATCGAACCAACACAATTAATTAAATGGAGCGCACAATTGTAATTATAATCAGATCTAGTTGTAACTTAATTGCTGACTGTGTACATGCGTAAGTTACAAGGCTTATCAATATCACTGCCCCATCATTATATATATATATATATATATATATATATATATATATATATATATACACTCACCTAAAGGATTATTAGGAACACCTGTTCAATTTCTCATTAATGCAATTATCTAATCAACCAATCACATGGCAGTTGCTTCAATGCATGATGTGGTCCTGGTTAAGACAATCTCCTGAACTCCAAACTGAATGTCAGAATGGGAAAGGAAGGTGATTTAAGCAATTTTGAGCGTGGCATGGTTGTTGGTGCCAGACGGGCCGGTCTGAGTATTTCACAATCTGCTCAGTTACTGGGATATTCACGCACAACCATTTCTAGGGTTTACAAAGAATGGTGTGAAAAGGGAAACACATCCAGTATGCGGCAGTCCTGTGGGCGAAAATGCCTTGTTGATGCTAGAGGTCAGAGGAGAATGGGCCGACTGATTCAAGCTGATAGAAGAGCAATTTTGACTGAAATAACCACTTGTTACAACCGAGGAATGCAGCAAAGCATGTCCATCCCTTTATGACCACCATGTACCCATCCTCTGATGGCTACTTCCAGCAGGGTAATGCACCATGTCACAAAGCTCGAATAATTTCAAATTGGTTTCTTGAACATGACAATGAGTTCACTGTACCGAAATGGCCCCCACAGTCACCAGATCTCAACTCACTAGAGCATCTTTGGGATGTGGTGGAATGGGCGCTTCGTGCCCTGGATGTGCATCCCACAAATCTCCATCAACTGCGAGATGCTATCCTATCAATATGGGCCGACATTTCTAAAGAATGCTTTCAGCACCTTGTTGAATCAATGCCACGTAGAATTAAGGCAGTTCTGAAGGCGAAAGGTGGTCAAACACAGTATTAGTATGGTGTTCCTAATAATCCTTTAGATGAGTGTATACAGTATCTCACAAAAATGAGTACACCCCTTACATTTTTGTAAATATTTGTGAATATCTTTTCATGTGACAACACTGAAGAAATGACACTTTGCTACAATGTAAAGTAGTGAGTGTACTACAGTGTAAATTATACAATCTGTATAATTATACAAAATTACACAGCCATTACTGTCTAAACCGCTGGCAACAAAAGTGAATACACCCCTAAGTGAAAATTTCCAAATTGGGCCCAAAGTGTCAATATTTTGTGTGGCCACCATCATTTTCCAGCACTGCCATAACCCTCTTGGGCATGGAGTGCACCAGTGTTGCCACTTGAGTCCTCTGCCACTCATCACAGAGCTGGTGGATGTTAGAGAACTTGTGCTCCTCCACCTTCCGTTTGAGGATGCCCCACAGATGCTCAATAGGGTTTAGGTCTGGAGACATGCCTGGCCAGTCAATCACCTTTAACTTCAACTTCTTTAGCATGGCAGTGGTCATCTTGGAGGTGTGTTTGGGGTCGTTATCATGTTGGAATACTGCCCTGCGGCCCAGTCTCCGAAGGGAGGGGATCATGCTCTGCTTCAGTATGTCAAAGTACATGTTGGCATTCATGGTTCCCTCAATGAACTGTAGCTCCCCAGTGTCGGCAGCACTCATGCAGCCCCAGACCATGACACTGCCACCACCATGCTTGACTGTAGGCAAGACACACTTGTCTTTGTACTACTCACTTGGTTGCCGCCACACACACTTGACACCATCATCATATTCTTCCGCTTATCCGGGGCCGGGTCGCGGGGGCAGCAGTCTAAGCAGAAATGCCCAGACTTCCCTCTCCCTAGACACTTTCTCCAGCTCTTCCGGGGGGACACCGAGGCGTTCCCAGGCCAGCCGGGAGACATAGTCCCTCCAGCGTGTCCTAGGTCTTCCCCGGGGTCTCCCAGTGGGACGGGACCAGAACACCTTCCCAGGAAGGCGTTCCAGAGGCATCGAAACAGATGCCCAAGCCACCTCAGCTGACCCCTCTCGATGTGGAGGAGCAGCGGCTCTACTCTGAGCTCCTCCCGGGATCTCTAAGGGATCGCCCAGCCACCCTGCGGAGAAAGCTCATTTCGGCCGCCTGTATCCGGGAACTTGTCCTTTTGGTCATGACCCAAAGCTCATGACCATAGGTGAGAGTAGGAACGTAGATTGACCGGTAAATCGAGAGCTTCGCCTTGTGGCTCTGCTCGTTCTTCACCACGACAGACCGATACATCGACCGCGTTACTGCAGAAGCTGCACCGATCCGTCTGTCAATCTCACGTTCCATCCTTCCCTCACTCGTGAACAAGACCCCTAGATACTTAAACTCCTCCACTTGAGGCAGGCACTCCCCACCAACCTGAAGTGGGCAAGCCATCCTTTTCCGATAAAGGACCATGACTTGGTTTTTGTGCATCATCTTTAGAACAACCTTCCTTCTGGGACAACATTCATTCAGACCAATTTGATGCAGTGTGTGACGTATGGTCTGAGCAATGACAGGCTGACCCCGCACCCCCCACCCCTTCATCCTCTGCAGCAATGCTGGCAGCACTCATAAGTCTATTTCCCAAAGAGAACCTCTGGATATGATGCTGAGCATGTGCACTCAACTTCTTTGGTCGACCATGGCAAGGTCTGTTCTGAGTGGAACATGTCCTGTTAAACCACTGTATGGTCTTGGCCACTGTGCTGCAATCTTTATGTAGAGCAACAATTATTTTTTTCAGATCCTCAGAGAGTTCTGCATGAGGTGCCTTGTTGAACTTCCAGTGACCAGTATGATGGAGTGTGAGAGCCTGCTACCAGTGTGTGCAAAACTGGTCAAGAACTACAGGAAACGTATGATCTCTGTAATTGCAAACAAAGATTTCTGTACCAAACATTAAGTTCTGGTTTTCTGATGTATCAAATACTTAGGTCATGCAATAAAATGCTAATTAATTATTTAAAAATCGTACAATGTGATTTTCTGGATTTTGTTTCATAGATTCCATATCCCACAGTTGAAGTGTACCTATGATCAAAATTACAGACCTCTACATGCTTTGTAAGTAGGAAAACCTGCAAAATCGGGTAGTGTATCAAAAACTTATTCTCCCCACTGTAAATTTTATGCTTGTCACCTGTGATTGGTCATAATGTTTTTCTCACCAGTGTATACACACTGTATATCTTAAGAATTTCAGAAATATGCAAAAGATTTTAAATGTGCTTTAAATCTTTGTTTTATGTTGTGAATATGACCATGAAAAACATTATTTTGCTTTGGTTTTAGAATCTCATTGTTATGATCTGTATGTCATGGTCTCATTTGGAAAGTGACCTCTGAGTGAGAAGTGTGTGTCATCACTCCATGTCACGTTGCTATGGCAGTTCAGATTCTGCCCAATAAAAGAGTGGTTCAGAGGGTGGAGAAATGCCATTCCCAGGTATGATCTGGTCCGGACAGCAGTGGTAATTTGCTTTTATCCAGCACGGAGACGAGACAGAACCATGTGATTGATGACCATTTTTGTACCCTATTTGAATCATGCCTCAACTTTATTGTTCAACATCGAACAACCTCAAGATAACATTCTTTATTGGAGGAATATAATCTAATTTACTAAATTCTTTATTGTAATGGCTTCTCCCTAACTTTTTGTTCTACTTTTTGTTCAACAATTTGTTAAGCTGTTTTTAACTATAATGCTTAATGTACTCTAGAATGTGATTTTGTTACATATAAAACTGTCTTGTTGTGTACTGGATGTAGCAGGGTACTGAAGCAGGTTGGTGGTTTGGGATGTCCTACAATCATGTTCAAAATATGGATACCAGATACCCTGTTTGAAGGAGAGCTTCATTGTAGTGACAGTGGCAGATATGCTGTATGGTCAGCTGTTAATGTTCAAATTTAATCTTTTTTTTTTATTGACCAACTGTTAAAAACTGACTCAAGTCTTGTGTGTCTGTTGTCAATGGCATCCCTGTTCAACTCCTCCCAGGAGATAGTGTTTGTGCTGCATGGACTGAATGTGACACAGACAAACAGACACATCTACTTTGTATTTATTCTCATCCTCTATCTCTTCACCATTTTTATTAATCTAACATTGATCTTTGCTATTTTTCTGGAGAAAATGTTTCAAAATCCAATGTATTTATTCCTCTGTAATCTGTGTATCAATGGGATCATTGGTGCTTCATCTTTCTACCCAAAGATACTTTTTGACATTTTATCTGATTCTCATGTGATAACCTACATTGGGTGCTTGACCCAGGTATTTGTCACCTTCTTCTATATTTACTGTGAATTCACAAACCTGTCAGTGATGGCTTATGACAGATATGTTGCCATCTGTAAGCCACTCCACTACCACTGTATTATGACTATTAGAAAAGTGTGGACACTGATTTTTTTAACGTGGATTTTTTCTTGGCTAGAATGTAGCCTTGGAATAGTACTATTAGCTAGGTTGCCTCTCTGTGGCGTTGACATTGATAAACTCTACTGCGCAAACTGGGCAGTGGTGAAACTCTCATGTGTTGACACCACACTTAACAACGTTTATGGCTTAATTCTAACGTTTTCTCACTTCTTTCAAACTATATTCATTCTGATTTCCTATGTAAACATCGTCAAAGTAGCTCTACTTTCCCGGGCAGAGAGGAGGAAGTTCATGCAGACCTGTCTGCCTCATCTAATTACCCTGGCTAACTTTGAAATGTCTCTCTTCTTCGATGTGATGTACGCTCGTTATGGCAGCAACACCAGTCTGTTGGCCCTGAGGAATATCATGGCTGTGGAGTTTCTAGTTGTCCCTCCTCTGGTAAATCCTATCATATATGGGATGAACCTCAGTCATATTCGGAAAAGAGTAGGACAGATGTTCAAATGTAAATTTGCTGTCCGGAGATAAGTGTTGTCATGATGCAGTTGTAAATTATGGTATTGTTGTACGAGTTAAATTATGTTTGTTTATAAAGAAAACTTGGTAGCTGCAAGAAAGTTCAACCTTGTAGTTGCGTGGGATAATATAGTCAATATGTTTTCCTTTGGTTGTCTTTGTTGGATGGCAGGACCTGAGGCGCAGAGCAGTAATAGAGGGACTATTATTTTATTTGTTTACAAAAGCAACAACAAAGTTTATGAAAGCAACCACAAACTGAGACGTATTTTGCACAAACAATGACCCACACCTAGATGGGAAAACCAGAAACCTAAACATAATTCCTAATTAGAGATCACGCAAGGCAGCTGCCTCTTATTGGGGACAACAACAAACAAAAAACATAGAGATGCCTACAGGGCCTCCCTGCAGTCAGGCCCTGCCATTGTGTTAGTTGTGCCAATGGACTTGATAAGTTAACCCATGACCAATACACACCATAGCCATGACAGTGATCACACTTTAAATTACTATAAAAATTATATTTTAATCTGTTTTTAGTTTTTGTCTTAGTAATTTACATTATAAAAACATGTGTATACTTATGATTACTAAAGTGTACCCAATCTTATGATTTGGTTGTACAATTAATGCATGTGCAATCATTTTTTGCCCCTGGTCATCTCTCTATGAACACTTTATGTATTGAATAGAAATTTAGCACATAATAAACCCAAAGGGTGATAACTCACTCCCCTGAAAGAGATGCAGACATCAGCAAATGAGTTGTGTGACTCAGCAACTGAGTTTTTGTGAGTCTACTGTAGATGTCAATACTACCCTTTACTGGTAGGGGGCCAAACACATTTACTGGATGCACTAGGGTTAATCCTTGTTCTATAAGATACTATTTTCTTTCAATAAAAGAATAAACGTTCTGTTTAAAAAAAAATACACCATCCATTTTTGATCATTGTGATCAAAGCCGGTTTAATGTGCATACAGTTCTGTCTGGGCATTTTGTCAATATGATTTTTTGTGGTGGGTGTGGTAGCATACTAACATTGGATTACATTCATTGGGCGAGTATCATGGATGCAAATTGTGCCTGGTGTAAAACAACAAGAAAAGGAAAACTACCTTTTCTTATTAAGTTTACTTCCACCACAAATAGCATCTATGAACTTTATGGCTTTTTCCACTGGCTGTTTTAACAGCTTATTTGCCAGTAATAAGCTCACTAGTATATACTAACTTACTACTTGGAATTGTCATAAGAACTGAGCAATTGTTAGCGAGATTGAAGATTAACTTTACACTGCCAAAGCTATTTCATTTCATAGCACAACATCGCATACTTCAAAAATCCACCAGAAAGTCGGAATATAACCATCAATAATTTTAAGCTTCCTATAATATGGCTTCTGAAGGTTGTGGCCAGCAAAGTTTTTGTCTATCCTGAACAAATCCTAATGCATTACTTGCTTTGACTGCAGCGAGGCTCAAACACTGGTCCCCTTCAAGAGCGTTTGCATCTCTAACCACTATGATATTTAACAAAGGCTTACGCAATCCGGCAAAAAAACATTAACACACTACCAGTGGTGTAACTGTGCAGCTAATTTAGCCAATATTGTTATTATAAGTCCCCCCAAAAAAAGGTTTCTATTTGGTATTCATGCACATATAGATACAGTGGGTATTGAAAAGAATCACCCCCCTTTAAAATAATCACATTTTGTTGCTTTGCAGCCTGAAATGAATACAGACACAGTTATTGTTTCATTCAGCTGTATTTACTCAGTGCAACTTATAACATCCAAGTGAAAGATATAGCACCAACATGTCAGGAAAAAAATAAAAAAACATATTCACTGAGTTGAAAAAAGGATCACCCCCTTGTGTCAGTATTTTGTTGAACCACATTTTGCTTTAATTTCAGCCTTTTTTTGTCTGTTGGGATATGTCTCTACTAACTTTGCACATCTCGATGTTGCAATATTTCACCACTCTCTTTGCAGAACTGCTCAAGTTAAATTTGATGATGACCGTTTGTGGACTCAATCAATCAATCAATCAAATTTTATTTGTAAAGCGCCTTACAACAGCCAAAAGGTGCACAAGGCGCTTTCCATTAAAAGCTTCAGTAGACAACAGAATATAAAAAATATTAAAACATATAAAAATATAAGATAAATAAAGAAAAATGTATATGTACATATATATACACATACACCCACATACGCATATACACACACATACACATACATACACATAAAATATATAAAATGAGCAGTCGAGTCAGAGATTAAGTGTTAAAAGCCTGTCTGAACAGATGTGTTTTCAACTGCGCTTTAAAAACACTGAACACGGTAATGTTACGCAGGGATGGTGGTAAAGCGTTCCACAGAGTTGGGCCCTGAACTGCAAATGATCGGCCTCCAAACTTTTTGTATTTGAATTTGGGAACGACCAGAGAGGTGTGTTCAGAGGAGCGGAGAGCTCTAGCAGGTTGGTAGACCGTTACTAATTCGGTGAGGTAGGCCGGGGCCAGTCCATTGATGGCCTTGAATACAAACAGCAGGACCTTGTACTCCACCCTAAACCGCACCGGAAGCCAATGGAGCGAGCAGAGGACTGGGGTGATGTGTGAGCGTTTGGAGGTGTTTGAGAGGAGACGTGCTGCTGCATTTTGTACCAGTTGAAGTCGATTGAGGAGTGATTTATTAAGTCCAGTGTAGAGGGCATTACAGTAGTCAATCCTCGAGCTGATGAAGGCATGAATGGCTTTTTCAAGGTCAGCTTGGGACAAGAATGTTTTGACCTTACTAAGAAGCCTTAGCTGGTAAAAGCTCGCCTTAACAACCGCACTAATCTGTTTATCAAATTGCATACTTTTGTCAAAAATAACACCCAGGTTACGCACAGTGGATGCAAACTGGGGTGTGAGAGGGCCAAAACTTGGAGAACTGCAGGGTGAATCCGGGCTAAACAGAATGTATTCAGTCTTACCTTCATTCAAGTGAAGGAAATTCTGAGAAAGCCACAGTTTAATGTCCTGAATTGAGTTATGGAGAGGGTCCAGCGTAGAACGATTGTTCAGAACCACAGGAAGGTAGATCTGAAGGTCGTCTGCATAGAAATGGAATTGAACGTTATGATTGGAGATGAGTTGACCAAGAGGCAGCATATAGAGTGAGAACAGAATAGGACCGAGAATGGAACCCTGACGCACACCGGATGACAAAGGGGCAGCTGAGGAGGAAAAATCATTTAGCATAACTGAAAAAGTTCTATCAATAAGATATGAAGAGAACCAATTGAGCACTGCGCCCTGCAGACCGACAACATGTTGAAGACGGGAGATGAGGATGGCATGATCCACGGTGTCAAATGCTGTCTTCAAGTCATTCCACAGATTTTCAATGGGGTTTAAATCTGGGCTCTGACTTTTCTATAGAAAATAATCACCCCCCTTTAAAATAATCACATTTTGTTGCTTTGCAGTCTGAAATGAAAACGGACAAAACATTTTTTTTTTATTCAGCTGTATTTACAACTTATTACATCCAAGTGAAAGATATAATACCAAAAAAAAAACAGAATCACTGAGTTGGATAAAGAATCACCCCCCTCCTAAAAATGTCTTGTAAACCCAACCAGGTGTAGCGAATCACCTTCTCAATAGCACACAAAGCCAATTGACTTTCAACTGTGATCAGCTATTGTCATTTTGATTAGCTCAGCATGGAACAAGCTTTTCCTGAAGCCTTTGGTAGTGCAACTGAAGAAAACAATCAACTATGGGTGGCAAGGCATTGTCAAAAGATCTCCGGGATAAAGTTGTGGACAGGCACAACATGGTGTTCGTTATAGATAATCCATGACTAGCACAGAACTCTAACAACAAACGACCACTCAAGTTCAGATCAGGGAGGCCGTTCCTCCCTATCATGCCTCTCCAGGTGTCTCCATCATTGCCCAGGTGTGCGTTGAAGTCCCCCAGCAGAATTATGGAGTCCCCTACTGGGACCCCATACAGGACTCCATTCAGGGTCTCCAAAAAGGCCAAATACTCCGAACTACTGTTCGGAGCATATGCACAAACAACAGTCAGAGATTCCCCCCCCACAACCCATAGGCGTAGGGAGGCGACCCTCTCATCCACTGGGGTAAACTCCAACATAGCGGCACCCAGCCCCTGCCCGGCGCCTCACACCCTGGGCAACTCCAGAGAACAATAAAGTCCATCCCCTATCCAGGAGTACGGTTCCAGAACCGAGACTGTGAGTGGATGTAAGCCCCACCAGATCTAACTGATAGCTCTCCACCTCCCTCACAAGTTCCGGCTCCTTCCCCCACAGAGAGGTGACGTTCCACGTCCCCAGAGCCAGCCCCTGCCACCCGTGCCTGGTCCGTCAATGCCCCTGGCCTTCACTGCCACCCATATGGCAGCCCACCCAACCCCAGCGGTTCCTCCCATAAGTGGTGGGGCCATAGGATGGAGAGGGGGGTGCCACGTTGCTTTTTCGGTCGGATCCCCGACCGGGCTCCGTGGCAAACCCGACCACCAAGCGCTCGCCGGCGAGCCCTCCCTCTGGGCCATCACTGGGATATTACTCATTATATTATTAAAATAATGATAGTATTTTGTTATGAACAATCTGACACTCTGATGCTAGCTAATAAAAGAGAGGTTCAGGAAATAGAAGTGTCATACCCAGGTATGATCTGGCCTAGTCAAGAGGAGTTTACTCTAACCTTCAGTACAGAGACCATACAATAACCGACTCAATTGTTGTTTTTACGCTGTTTTGATAGTTGAGCAATCATTCACTTACTATAAATACCTTGAAATTATTATTTATTTGTGATCTAAATTATTTAGTTTAACAGTATAATGGTTAATCAACACCAAAATGTATTTGTGGTAAATATCATACTAACTGCGTTATACACGGCGTAGTGTGCAACCCATTGTTTTCTTGGTGACTATGGTCCCAACTGCCTTGAGATCAATGACAAGATCCTCCCGTGTAGATTTGGGCTGATTCCTCACTGTTCTCATGATCATTGCAACTCCACGAGGTGAGATCTTGCATGGAGCCCCAGACAGAGGGAGATTGACAGTTCTTTTGTGTATCTTCCATTTGCCAATAATTGCACCAACTGTTGTCACCTTCTCACCAAGGTGCTTGGTGATGGTCTTATAGCCCATTCCAGCCTTGTATAGGTCTACAATATTGTCCCTGACATCCTTGGACTGCTCTTTGATCTTGGCCAAATATAAAGGATTACTTCATAGCGTTCAATATTCTTTTTTTTTGTTGTCTTTTACACAGCTGTTTTTGGGAAAGTGATTGACCTAACCACATCATAACATAAAGATGAAGTCTTAGGTATTCAGGAAGATCCTGAACCTTTATGCAGTTCAGCTAATTTGTGCCCTTCGATATACTAATTTGTGCCCTTCGAAACATAGTGGTTGTATTACACAATCCCTCTGCAAAGCCGTCCGTTTGTCCGTTTGACTTCCGGGGAGAGTATCTGCTGGCGTTGTTTCTGAATTGCCGCTTTTCCTTAGAAACTGTCCTTGTAACGTATTGTTTGTCTTTTGTTTTTATGAGTTTGCTTTATGTTATTGTCTTTACCCTCTGGCTATTCTGGATGTGAAGTTGGACATCAGTCGACTGCCTCGTTTTTGCCTCGTTTTGAAAAATCACTAACATCATAAAGCTAGTAGCTAATCTTGGCGTGGTTTGTGAGCTGGGTAGCCGAAACGCTAATGTTACAACCGCGTTGAACTGTGTTGAAGGACTTCCGATTTTATTCCACTTCAATGGACACCTCTGCATTTTGATAACATCAACATCACACCGGATTTCACCTGAAACACGTTTTAAACTTGATTGGCTCATACTTTCCTCCAGACTACCACATTGCTGGCTGGTTAGCTCTACAGTTCATATATCCCTCTTTGGCCTGCGTTGTGTCATCCTGGTCTTCACCTGTTTGTTGTGACCTGGGCTCCAGCAGACGACTTACTCTGAGTAAGTCACCACTGTCTTTTTGTCTGTTGTCTACTGGTGAGGGCTGTGTGTGCTGTGGGGTCTTTTAGCAGCCAGGGTCTGGTACTGGCTAGGTTGGTTTTATAGTCTGTCTTGTGTTTCCGTGTGATTGTTCTGACAACTCAACTGGATCCATAATCTTTGCCATGTATCAGCAACCATACCTCCACCTGCTTCTGCTGTTGACATTGTACCCTGGATTATTAAGGCTCACACCCAACATTCGTCCTCCTATAATATTCTACTCCCGTTTGGATCTACTAGCTTTGAATAACAACTACCCACCTCCTCCTGTTGTAACCCAGCGTGCCCGTGCGTCTGGCATTTTCTGTAGACGTCTCTATCAACATCGAGGCTCCCGACGTAACTGGTCTACCAACTCTAACACCTATAGCAACATAATCTCCATATGGTCTCAGTCCCGTCCTCCTAGATACCCTCCATATCGAACTATAAATCATTCTTTTCTTCGCCCCCTCCAACCTATGACCATCTGCACCCCCACTGCACCCTGTCGAACTACCAATCTTGCTCTCCTCAACACCCGTTCTATTAACAATAAAGCTCCACTGCTACATGAATTAATACTGGATAACAAACTGGACTTCCTTTTTCTCACGGAAACCTGGCAACTGACAGATGATTTTTTATCACTCAATTTAGCTACTCCCCCTGGTTACAATTATCTGTGCCACCCCCGTCTCACTGGTCGTGGTGGTGGCCTAGCTGTATTATACAATTCCACTAACAAATTAACTGAACTGTCATTTACCTCATTCTCCTCATTTGAATACATTGCTTTCAAAGCATCATGCTCCCTGACCACCATTCTTATATATCGTCCCCCAAAACACAACGAATCATTTGTATCTGATCTAGCAGACCTACTCACAATCATTACACCTTCCTCACCCCACCTACTCCTGCTCGGTGATATGAATATTCATGTTGACACACCAAACTCCAAACTTGCCTCTGATTTTATTGCTGTATTGGACTGTTTTAATATCACCCAGCACGTCCATTTCCCCACTCACATTAAGGGCCACACACTCGACCTTGTCTGCTCTGTCGGCCTTAACCTCTCAGATATTTCCCCTTCTGTTTTCCCCCTGTCTGATCACAAGATTTTACATTTTTCTTTCTCCTCCAAAATACCCCACAACACTGATAAGCGTCTAATCTCCTTCCGTAATATCAAAGCTGTCGACCCTCTCCATCTCTCCACTGCCATTTGCTCTGCACTACCCCTGGAACATGCTCCCAACAACCCTGATGATCTGGCAAATCAGTTCAACAGCGCTCTCTCTTCCTCCCTTAACACTCTGGCACCACTTAGAGCTAAGCATGTTTCATTCACCACCTCATCTCCCTGGTTTACTCCTGAGCTCCGTTCTCTGAAGCAGGTTGGCAGACGCCTGGAACGCCTGGCTAGATCAACGGGGCTCACTATTCACACCGAAGCATACAAACATCACTTCTCTACATACAGAGATGCCCTCAGTACTGCTCGGTCCTCCTACTTCTGCAACATTATCAGTAGCTCTAATATGAACTCACATACCTTATTCTCAACAGTCAACAAGCTACTTCAGCCTCGCCATAACAACCATACCTCACATACTCTCCCTGCCAGCACTTTCCTTTCATTCTTCAAAGACAAAATCAAAAAAATCAATGCATCACTGTTAGGTCAGTTTCACTGTTCCCTTTCTCCAACCGCTGATTACTCACTCTGTCCACCGCCTGTCCTTCGCACTCACCTTCATACATTTTCCCCCATTGACTCTGACTATATCACCAAAATTATACTCTCGTCCAAAACAACTTCCTGTTCCCTTGATCCCATTCCAGCCTCTCTCATTAAAGCCTGCCTGCCTGCACTCTGTCCCTACATCACACGCATCATTAACCTATCCCTCACCCATGGCATTGTCCCGTCCATCTATAAAACTGCTGCTGTCACTCCCATCTTAAAGAAGCCTGGACTAGATACCACCATCCTGAACAATTTCCGCCCGATATCCAACCTCCCCTTCCTTGCCAAAACCCTGGAAAGGACGGTTGCCTCTCAACTCCAACAACACCTGCTTCACAATGACCTGTTTGAACCCCTCCAGTCTGGTTTCCGCCCACTCCACAGCACAGAGACTGCACTACTCAAAGTTGTCAATGACCTCCTCATCTCTGCTGATGCTGGTTCCCTCAACATCCTGATTCTCCTGGATCTGAGTGCCGCATTTGACACCGTGAGTCACCAGATCCTCCTCACCAGGCTCAGGGGTCTGGGTGTTGAGGGAACCGCACTCTCCTGGCTGCAAACCTACCTCACAAATCGAACCCATTACATCTCCCTCAGTCACCAAAAATCTGAAATATCTACAGTCACGCAGGGGGTCCCCCAGGGCTCTGTTCTGGGTCCCTTACTCTTCATTATTTACATCCTCCCCCTTGGTCAGATCCTCCGCCACTTCAACCTTAATTTCCACTGCTACGCTGATGACACACAGATTTATCTCAGCACCAAGTCTCTCACCAACCCACCTCTGGCCCATATTGAATCATGTCTCTCTGAAATAAAAAAATGGATGCATCACAACTTCCTCAAACTCAACAGTGAAAAAACAGAACTTCTTCTCATTGGCACCAAATCCAACCTTAGTAAAACTGGCACATTCTCTCTCACCATTGACAACACTGTAGTTTCTCCTTCCCCCTGTGCTCGCAACCTTGGGGTCATCCTTGACTCCACCCTCTGTTTCGAGCAACACATTAAACATACTGTCAAATCATCTTTCTTTCATCTTCGTAACATTGCAAAACTCAAATCCTCCCTCCCCCCACCTGCAGCTGAAACTCTGATTCATGCATTCATCTCCTCCCGTCTTGACTATTGTAACTCCCTCTTGTCCGGCATCAACTCCTCATACCTCCATAAGCTCCAAATGGTTCAAAACTCTGCTGCGAGGCTTCTTACTCATTCAAAGTCCTGGCAGCACATCACCCCCATCCTCTGTGAGCTTCACTGGCTCCCTGTCAAACAGCGCATTGAATACAAAATACTCCTCCTGACTTACAAAGCCCTCCACAAACTTGCTCCCCCCTACCTCTCGGACCTTCTTCAACACTATCAACCTTCACGCTCACTCCGCTCTTGTACAGCAGGCCACCTCATCATCCCCAGATCCAAGCTACGGAGCTTTGGTGATAGGGCATTTTCCAGGGTTGCTCCCCGGCTCTGGAACTCACTGCCACAATCCATCCTTGACTCTGACTCTCTTAACACCTTCCGACTACGCCTTAAGCCATTTCTGTTTAAACAAGCCTTCCCATAGCCCCTTTGTTGTTGTATATTTTATTTCTCAGTGTTCTTTGTTTTGCTTGTTTTTGTAAAGCGTCTTTGGGTCATTGAAAAGCGCTATATAAATCCCATGTATTATTATTATTATTATTATTATACTTCATAGGCAAGTATTTCAAGTATAAAAAATTTTTATCCAACGATAGCAGTGTGATTTTCAGCTGATACCCCAGAGAGAATTACATAAATCTTGGAAGATGCCAGTCCACATAATAGCACACCGAAGTATGGCTGAGACCGGACATTTATGTCCTCCCCTCTGCACCAATCCTAACTTTGAGGGCACAATTCTGATCAGAGTTAGACTCAGGGAGACTGATGCATGTGTAGGTTTTGTTCAATATAAATTATTACAGAGCACAGACAAGACTTGGGCAGGCCGGGATCGGTACACATTTGGCATAAACAGCAAGCAGGTAAGGAGTGAGCAGGAGGAGGTCGAGGCAGGCAGAGCTCAGTCCACTGGAGACACACTATGAGTTGGAGTTGGAGCAGCCTGTGATTTTTATTGTTCACATAGATTTTCGGTGATAATTTGAATCCAGCCCTCAGTCGGTAGGTAATTTGCATCTCAATGACTTACACAATGTACAGTAAAGATTTTGATATTTAATTAATTTTCATATAAGCCCCGATGTGTGATTTAAGTGTTCCTTGAATTTTATGAGCAGTGTATAACTTACAGTTTGTTTAGGTCTGTCCATATTGTCTCATCCGGAAATAAACCTCTAGAGGTGGCGATGTGTGTCATCACTCTCTCCAGATACTCTGATACTGCTCAATAAATGTGGCGTGGAGAGTAGAGAAGTGTCATACCCATTTATGATCTGGTCTGTTGTTTGCATTATTTTTAGTAATTCCTCCATCACCAATTTACTTGGAATACTTTAAATTGATTATTTGACTCATACAGTTCAATATTTTGTAGTTTTCTCTCCTTACTTTGTGTTCAATTATCAACCTTGATGTACGTCAATAATTACTTGAAGTGGTCATTGAAATTACTTTGTTTCTATTCATCATTTAACTTATTCAGTTAAGTGCTTGGAAGGTTTCTCCTTAACTGTCTTTTGAATGCCCCTCCAAGAACTGCCACCTTAACGTGGTGGAGGGGTTTGAGTACCCGAGTGACCCTAGGAGCTATGTTGTCTGGGGCTATATGCCCCTGGTAGGGTCTCCCAAGGCAAACAGGTCTTAGGCGACGGGTCAGACTAAGAGCGGTTCAAAACCCCCTAAATGAAGAAAAACATTTTGAGTACCGTGACGTCGCCCGGTATGGCGCAGCCGGGGCCCCACCCTGGAGCCAGGCCCGGGGTTGGGGCTCGTATGCGAGCGCCTGGTGGCCGGGCCTTCCCCCATGGGGCCCGGCCGGGCTCAGCCCGAACGGGCGACGTGGGGCCGCCCTCCCGTGGGCTCACCACCCACAGGAGGGACCATAAGGGGCCGGTGCGAAGAGGATCGGGCGGCAGTCGAAGGCAGGGGCCTAGACAACCCGATCTCTGGACACGGAAACTAGCTCTAGGGACGTGGAATGTCACCTCGCTGGCGGGGAAGGAGCCTGAGTTGGTGCGTGAGGTTGAGAGGTTCCGATTAGAGGTAATCGGGATCACCTCTACACACGGCTTGGGCTCTGGAACCACACTCCTTGAGAGAGGATGGACTCTTCACCACTCTGGAGTTGCCCATGGTGAGAGGCGGCGGGCTGGTGTGGGTTTGCTCATAGCTCCCCAGCTCTGCCGCCATGTGTTGGAGTTTACCCCGGTGAACGAGAGGGTCGTTTCCCTGCGCCTACGGGTCGGGGATAGGTCTCTCACTGTTGTTTGTGCCTACGGGCCGAACCGCAGTGCAGAGTACCCGACCTTCTTGGAGTCTCTGGGAGGGGTGCTGGAAAGTGCTCCGACTGGGGACTCTATTGTTCTACTGGGGGACTTCAACGCCCACGTGGGCAACGACAGTGACACCTGGAGGGGCGTGATTGGGAGGAACGGCCCCCCGGATCTGAACCCGAGTGGTGTTCAATTATTGGACTTCTGTGCTAGTCACAGTTTGTCCATAACGAACACCATGTTCAAGCATAAGGGTGTCCATCAGTGCACGTGGCACCAGGACACCCTAGGCCGCAGGTCGATGATCGACTTTGTTGTCGTCTCATCTGACCTGCGGCCGTATGTCTTGGACACTCGGGTGAAGAGAGGGGCGGAGCTGTCAACTGATCACCACCTGGTGGTGAGTTGGATCCGATGGCGGGGGAGGAAGCTGGACAGACTCGGCAGGCCCAAGCGTACTGTAAGGGTCTGCTGGGAACGTCTGGCCGAGTCTCCTGTCAGAGAGATCTTTAACTCCCACCTCCGGCAGAGTTTCGACTGGATCCCGAGGGAGGTTGGAGATATTGAGTCCGAGTGGACCATGTTCTCCACCGCCATTGTCGAAGCGGCCGCTCGGAGCTGTGGCCGTAAGGTCTCCGGTGCCTGTCGAGGCGGCAATCCCCGAACCCGGTGGTGGACACCGGAAGTAAGGGATGCCGTCAAGCTGAAGAAGGAGTCCTATCAGGCCTGGTTGGCTTGTGGGACTCCTGAGGCAGCTGACGGGTACCGACAGGCCAAGCGGGCTGCAGCCCGGGTGGTTGTGGAGGCAAAAACTCGGGCCTGGGAGGAGTTCGGTGAGGCCATGGAGAAGGACTATCGGCTGGCCTCGAAGAGATTCTGGCAAACCATCCGGCGCCTCAGGAGAGGGAAACAGTGCCCTACCAACGCTGTTTACAGTAGAGGTGGACAGCTGTTGACCTCAACTGAGGATGTCGTCGGGCGGTGGAAGGAGTACTTCGAGGATCTCCTCAATCCCGCTGACACGTCTTCCATTGAGGAAGCAGAGGATGAGGGCTCAGAGGTGGACTCGTCCATCACCCGGGCTGAAGTCACTGAGGTGGTCAAGAAACTCCTCGGTGGCAAGGCACCGGGGGTGGATGAGATCCGCCCTGAGTACCTCAAGTCTCTGGATGTTGTGGGGCTGTCTTGGTTGACACGCCTGTGCAACATCGCGTGGCGGTCGGGGACAGTGCCTCTTGGATGGCAGACCGGGGTGGTGGTCCCTCTTTTTAAGAAGGGGGACCGGAGGGTGTGTTCCAACTATAGGGGGATCACACTTCTCAGCCTCCCCGGGAAAGTCTATGCCAGGGTTCTGGAGAGGAGAATACGGCCGATAGTAGAACCTCGGATTCAGGAGGAACAGTGTGGTTTTCGTCCGGGCCGTGGAACACTGGACCAGCTCTATACCCTCTACGGGGTGTTGGAGGGTTCATGGGAGTTTGCCCAACCAATCCACATGTGTTTTGTGGATTTGGAGAAAGCATTCGACTGTGTCCCTCGCGGCATCTTGTGGAGGGTGCTTGGGGAATATGGGGTCCTGGGTCCTTTGCTAAGGGCTGTCAGGTCCCTGTACAACCGAAGCAGGAGCTTGGTCCGCATTGCCGGCAGTAAGTCAGACTTGTTCCCAGTGCATGTTGGACTCCGGCAGGGCTGCCCTTTGTCACCGGTTCTGTTCGTAATTTTTATGGACAGAATTTCTAGGCGCAGCCAGGGGCCGGAGGGTGTCAGGTTTGGGGACCACACAATTTCGTCTCTGCTCTTTGCAGATGATGTTGTCGTGTTGGCCCCTTCTAACCAGGACCTTCAGCATGCACTGGGACGGTTTGCAGCCGAGTGTGAAGCGGTGGGGATGAAAATCAGTACCTCCAAATCTGAGGCCATGGTCCTCAGTCGGAAAAGGGTGGCTTGCCCACTTCAGGTTGGTGGAGAGTGCCTGCCTCAAGTGGAGGAGTTTAAGTATCTAGGGGTCTTGTTCACGAGTGAGGGAAGGATGGAACGGGAGATTGACAGACGGATCGGTACAGCTTCTGCAGTAATGCAGTCGATGTATCGGTCTGTTGTGGTGAAGAAAGAGCTGAGCCGCAAGGCGAAGCTCTCGATTTACCAGTCAATCTACGTTCCTACTCTCACCTATGGTCATGAGCTTTGGGTCATGACCGAAAGGACAAGATCCCGGATACAGGCGGCCGAAATGAGCTTTCTCCGCAGGGTGGCCGGGCGATCCCTTAGAGATAGGGTGAGAAGCTCGGTCACCCGGGAGGAGCTCAGAGTAGAGCCGCTGCTCCTCCACATCGAGAGGGGTCAGCTGAGGTGGCTTGGGCATCTTTTTCGGATGCCTCCGGAACGCCTTCCTGGGAAGGTGTTCCGGTCCCGTCCCACCGGGAAGAGACCCCGGGGAAGACCTAGGACACGCTGGAGGGACTATGTCTCCCGGCTGGCCTGGGAACGCCTCGGTGTCCCCCCGGAAGAGCTAGAGGAAGTGTCTGGGGAGAGGGAAGTCTGGGCATCCCTGCTTAGACTGCTGCCCCCGCGACCCGGCCCCGGATAAGCGGGAGAAGATGGATGGATGGATGGATGTCTTTTGAATGTTTGCTAGTATATATTTGCATAAAAATGTATTGCTTCACATAGAGCAGAATGTGATATATGTTTAATACTGAACTAACTTCCCTTTGTTTACTATTCTATTGCTGACCGCTGACGCATGACTGGTTTGGGTAGTTCTCCAATCAACATACCAACTGGATGCAATTAAAATACCAAGATGGATGGTTTTGGGTCGTCCTGCAATCAACATAGAAACAACACTAGGCACAAACCTGTCACTGCTGTGGGGCTGGTTGTGTTGCTGCACTGCTTGCACTTAAACTAAGGTTACTTTGTTTTAAATAGACCAACTGAAAACAGTACTGGTACTGTTCAGGTTCTGTGGACACTAGCCTTGTGTGTCTGCTATTAATGACATCCCTGTTCAACTCCTCCCAGGAGATAGTTTTTGTGCTCCACGGACTGAATGTGACACAGACAAACAGACACATCTACTTTGTATTTATTCTGATCCTTTATCTCTTTATAATTTTTATGAATCTAACACTGATCTTTATCATTGTTCTAGAGAAAATGTTGCATGACCCAATGTATTTATTCATCTGTAATCTGTGTATTAATGGTATCATTGGGGCATCATCTTTTTACCCAAAGATACTTTATGACTTTTTGTTTGACTCTCATTTGATAACCTACATTGGGTGCATGACTCAGATATTTGTCATTTTCTTATATGTTTATTGTGAATTCACAAACTTGTCAGTAATGGCTTATGACAGATATGTTGCCATCTGCAAGCCACTCCACTACCATTCAATGATGACTATTAGAAAAGCATGGACACTGCTTTTTCTAACATGGCTTTTGTCATGGTTCGTATGTAGCATTGGGTGTGTACTATTAGCTAGGTTACCCCTCTGTGGTGTTGACATTGATAAACTCTACTGCTCAAGCTGGGCAGTTGTGAAGCTCTCATGTGTTGACACCACTCTGAACAACCTCTATGGCTTGATTCTAATGATATCACACTTTTCTCAAGTGATACTTATTCTAATTTCCTATGTAAACATCATCAAAGCATCTTTGCGTTCGCGGGTACAGAGGAGGAAGTTCATGCAGACCTGTCTGCCTCATCTGATCACCCTGGTAAACTTCACTATATCTTTATTATTTGACGTGATATACTCTCGCTTCGGCAGCAACACCAGTCTGTTGGCCCTGAGGAATATCATGGCTGTTGAGTTTCTAGTTTTGCCTCCTCTGCTAAATCCTATCACATATGGGATGAACCTCAGTCAGATTCGGAATATAGTTAAAGAGATGTTCAACCGTAAAGTTGCTGATCTAAGCTAGAAGTACTGTTGTACTGTAATTGTCATATTTTTATGTAAGAGCTATTTTAGATCAAATCATTGTGTATTTGTATGTGTTCTGTATCATGGCCATTAGGAAGTAAAAGGTGCACTTAACCATTAAAAACATACTTTTTCCATGGTGCTATTTTTTGGTAATAATGACTAAGATGCAGATGTCTTTACAGTGTTGTATGGACCTTAATCAATTGAAAAGTGAAAATAGCTGTAGTGAAGAATGGGTCAGGGGTCAAAGGGACGTGCCACCTAGTTAGGAATATATTGTCAAAATCTCCTCAAACTGAAACTCAAATTTTTTTGCTGCTTTACCTAAACCAAAGTGTAGAGGTTATTGAACAAGCACTCATGATTTACTTAATTTAAAACCAGTTTAATTGGTTATTATGTATGTAATGCTTCATATTTTACCTACACCTATATCCCCATAATACATTTTGCACACTGTGGGAAACAAAGTCAGCTGCATACCAAAAAACAAATTTTACAATAATCCACAAATGTATTGAAATCTGGAAAACGTTAAACATATTTGCTTTCTCATTATTTGAATTGAGACCCCAATTGTATGTTACATATTGACAAAATGTATTCAGTTCTTTAAAAATAATGCTTTACAAGATCCATCAGTGTTGGCTCAACCAAACCTCTCCTTACCCTACCAAGTGCTTATACAGTAGATGCAGATGAAGTGGGGGTTGCATCAATCTTTCTGAAATCATTCCAGAAGGAGAGAGATTTCTTTCCGCTCCAGGGAAGTCTGTTTATGACCTAGGATTGCCATTTTAATTTTATAGGCGAAAGAAATATGTAATGTTAATTTAATCTCTGGTATGTGTTGGGAAACTTCATTCTTCACACATGCGAGTGCAATAGGGGAAATACATGCGATATGTCCTGGGTTTCCAAAATGGAGTTTATTGAAAATATTGAATCACTTATCAAAGGACTTTCAGATTAGGCACTCTTCTTTCCCATTTTGTATTTGGATCTGATAATAGAATACTTGGAGGCCGATACAACAGAACTATAAACGACCAGTGATTGGTCAAATTTTGGTGTGGACTTGAAGTGACGAACTATGTATGATACTTCAGTTTTTGTACACTTTGTTCAAATTATGAGTTTTAAATCATTTTTCTATCAGATTTTATCTATTTCTGATTGCACAAAAGAGCCGCCAGCAAATGTGTAGCTCTTTTGTGTGGCTCTTTTTCCATATTTTAAAGCATCAATCTGATGAATATTGAGATGCATTTTTGCCAACCTTGGGAGAGCTGGAGAAACTTAATTTCAGCCATGAGTCAAAAATATTATGGCCTTCTTACTAAGTATTATCCAAGCCATTTCATGCCAGCCTGTCACTGGGTCTAACAATTACAATATATGAGGCACAATGTGGTAAGGGCACCACAAATGGCTTAATGCACAACCCCCAAAAGAGATGGTGGACATGCTGTAACTTAACTTGTCTACTCTTCCATCATGATTAACAGCCAATACAATGTTATGTAATTCAGATTTGAATACATTTTATTGACAAAGACATTACAGATCGTAAAACTCAGAACCAGATCTAAAAAAAATATATTTGCCTGGACCACCAGTGTCTTCATGGCGCGCTTTCGC
Source organism: Esox lucius (assembly GCF_011004845.1). NCBI lineage: Eukaryota > Metazoa > Chordata > Actinopteri > Esociformes > Esocidae > Esox > Esox lucius. The sequence goes on along the minus strand of NC_047575.1, from coordinate 40,282,582 downwards.
TGTTTTGCTACATATCTCAGCCTCACCCTTTACTTTTCTTCAGCAGTCTGTTTCTTGGCCTGCTGAGCACTGCCAGATGTTTGGGAGCCATACTTTCTCTGCTGCTGCTGCTTTTCTTTCTGATTCATCTTCTGCTGGCGTTTGTATGTGGCTGCTGCAGAGTTGATGTTCTTGCATAGTGTTCTGTCCACCTCTCCGAACTTCACATCCTCCCTTCTGAAGAGCTGCATGGCTGTCTTCCCCCTGGACTGCAGGGTGTACTTGACCGTCTGGATTGCATTAAATGTTGGTACATTCATGTTGCCACTCCTTTGGTCAATTACGTAATTCATCAAACTAAAAGAAGACTAAACCTTTGGTCCGTGAAAGATGGAGAGGCAACATTTAACCATCACTCAGGGAGGGGTACTTATCTGGCTTGTCAAAGACATGACCCCACCACTCTATGATGCTCCCTCCTTGAAACTGGGGACCGTCAGGTCAACATTGAACCACACAAGTTCTCTCTGGATGTCCTGGTCTGCTGGCAAGAGGTGCCTCAACATACCACTCAGTCTGCCAAGAAATGGATGGGAATTTGAAATCAGTGTAAAGACACGAGGTAACAAAGTACATGGTAGTTTAATATGAGACCAACCTTTTTGTTGTTGTTACTCTCGTCTAAATTTTACGAAAAGGGAAATCTCTTCAGAGTAAACAAAGTCAGACAGATTTGTCACATCACATGCATAATCTAACTGGTACAATATAAATCATACAATACAGGTAATTCTGGCAACATAGCAGTATACACTCACCTAAAGGATTATTAGGAACACCTGTTCAATTTCTCATTAATGCAATTATATAACCATTCACATGGCTGTTGCTTCAATGCATTTAGGGGTGTGGTCCTGGTCAAGACAATCTCCTGAATGCAATTTTGAGCGTGGCATGGTTGTTGGTGCCAAACGGGCCGGTCTGAGTATTTCACAATCTGCTCAGTTACTGGGATTCAGTTACACGCACAACCATTTCTAGGGTTTACAAAGAATGGTGTGAAAAGGGAAAAACATCCAGTATGCGGCAGTCCTGTGGGCGAAAATGCCTTGTTGATGCTAGAGGTCAGAGGAGAATAGGCCGACTGATTCAAGCTGATAGAAGAGCAACTTTGACTGAAATAACCACTCGTTACAACCGAGGTATGCAGCAAAGCATTTGTGAAGCCACAACACGCACAACCTTGAGGTAGGTGTGGGCTACAACAGCAGAAGACCCCACCGGGTACCACTCATCTCCACTACAAATAGGAAAAAGAGGCTACAATTTGGATGAGCTCACCAAAATTGGACAGTTGAAGACTGGAAGAATGTTGCCTGGTCTGATGAGTCTCGATTTCTGTTGAGACATTCAGATGGTAGAGTCAGAATTTGTCGTAAACAGAATGAAAACATGGATCCATCATGCCTTGTTACCACTGTGCAGGCTGGTGGTGTAATAGTGTGGGTGATGTTTTCTTGGCACACTTTAGGTCCCTTAGTGCCAATTGGGCATCATTTAAATGCCACGGCCTACCTGAGCATTGTTTCTGACCATGTCCATCCCTTTATGACCACCATGTACCCATCCTCTGATGGCTATTTCCAGCAGGATAATGCACCATGTCACAAAGCTCAAATCATTTCAAATTGGTTTCTAAAACATGACAATGAGTTCACTGTACTGAAATGGCCCCCACAGTCACCAGATCTCAACCCAATAGAGCATCTTTGGGATGTGGTGGAATGGGAGCTTCGTGCCCTGGATGTGCATCCCACAAATCTCCATCAACTGCAAGATGCTATCCTATCAATATGGGCAAACATTTCTAAAGAATGCTTTCAGCACCTTGTTGAATCAATGCCACGTAGAATTAAGGCAGTTCTGAAAGAGAAAGGGGGTCAAACACAGTATTAGTATGGTGTTCCTAATAATCCTTTAGGTGAGTGCATATAGCAACATGGTAGTTTAAGGGAAAAAAATATGTGCGCAGTTCACTAAACTGGAAGTTAAAACACTGAAATAGTAGGTAAGAAAGAATATGTAAATACCTAGACCATGGATCATCTTGTATGAAGCTGCCGTCCGCGACTGCTTTATTCCCTGCAAAGCTGGTTTATCCAAGGAAAGGGTCTGGACAAGCTCAACAATTACAGGAGCCTTAGAAAACGGGATGGAATGCTCCGCCAAGGTTCCAAGTACCATTGCCTAGAACACATTATGTAATTAATGTAAAGCTATTGCATTCCATGTTTAGGTGATTATGCTGCCAGTGACCGGAGCTGATTGTGAATAATAATAATACATTTTATTTGTAGTACACATTACATTGAAACAATCCCACAGTGCTAGTGTACTCTGTCTATGCTCCCTTTGCTGACTAACAGGCCTACACCACCTACCTCTGCATTTGCTATGCGGTTTATAACTGGTACAGGGATCTTTCCCTGGCACTGCTGCTTGATTGTTTCTGGCCCCTGGCTTGCTTGTTGGACTCTGGCTAGCTGATGCTGGAAGGAAGGTGCTGGAAACACTATGAGTGGAAGCTATCATTTGCACCCTTTTCTTGTGAACGTCGGTCTGGAAGTGAGCCTGCAGAGCATGGCTGCCTTTGTTAGTATAACTGATATCTTTGTGGCAGAGAATGCATCTGGCGAATCCCTGCCTGTTGATTTTGTTGAATACATCTGCTAGATGAAAGGACACCTCTTGCCCTTTTACTAAGCCCTTGCCTTCAAGTTTTAGCCACGACCAGTTCCAGCTGCATTTCAAGCCAGCATCCAGCTGTTTAACAATGGCTGCGTCCTTCTCCCCTAACACATAAATTATACTTGTATTAGTGTTAATTTCTAGTTGAGCCTTATTGATATAACGGTGGACCACTTTACCTTCAGCCTTGTCAGTCCCCTCACCTCAAAATCATCCACACGTCCTGAAAAAATGAGTTGTAGAGATTTTAGAAAGAAGCACTAACATTAACCAGTGTTTCTTTTCTGTGATTTACCGTTAGCTATACAAGCTAGCCGTTAACTTTAGTAATAATATCTAGCTAATGTTGGGTTAACATTAACAGTAGCATTAGCTAATAATTTTCCCCCGGAGCTTTAGCTGGCTTACGTTGCGTTCTCTCCTGCTGTGTTTAATGACTCAATTCATCAAGCTGTAGGTAACGTTACCTAAGCCTATCGCAACATAGCTCCTGGGTAATTTAGGTATACCAGAAAATATTACAATTATTGAAACCATCACTCACCAAATTCAGTCAGTTTAATCGCCGAGGCCAGGCGGGCTTTCAGCTTCTGAATGTTCTCCCTTGGTGTGCACGCTCTTGTCAGCATCAGCGAAGCGAACTGCTTGTAAACCAATCAGGTAATGGTATTCCCATACCTTCCCAGAGAAGGAAACTGGTGATGCAAGGCCCTTCACGTTAATATTTCCATGCACTCGCGCACCTCTTCATAGTTCACAGAATCTCTTGTACCAAACCACCCCCCCCAAAAAAAAAATTCTCATTGAATCTACACAATTCACGTAGGTCACCTATTCTGGTTTCAAAACGGCGCATTTGGCCGAAAGGTGAGTGATTTTCATGTCTGCTATGTAAATGTAACAATCTCCTGATGATGGATAATGCAAGTTCTCGTGCTGTTGTTTAGATATTGATGCAAGGTATTATATCACAAAAGGACTGACGAGTTTATCCAAGCACTGGAGCACAAGGATTAGATACGGGGGTGGTGCAGTAAACAGCTCTGGGAACAGTAATTCATCGAGTATGAATATAAAATGCATGTACAGATATGACATAAATGTCCCCCCATAGACAGCTGGGTATGACACAGATGCAGAGATGATCTCATGAAGGGACTGACGGGTTCTTGCTTGCGCTGGAGTGCAAGGACTGAGATAACTGGGTTGGAGAGTCCCCTTGGAGGGTGGGTTAGTGAAGTGTAACAATCTGACTGTTTTTTATTCCATTGCATTTTTATATTTTCTTTTCATTGTAAAGCACATTGGATTGCTTCTATGTATGAATTGTGATATATAAATGAACTTGCTCGCTTGCTATTAATATTTTCATAAACATCTCTGGCAATCACTTTCCGATGGTATGTAAACGACACTTGGCGAGTCATCAAGGCCCAATAACACTGAGATATGTTGATATTAAACGTTATAGCACTGCTGATATGTTCATGTTGAAGTTAATCACAATTTTCCAAATAGCTGTTTATGTACATAATTCCTGCAATGCTGTATTAAACAATCCTCAAATATATATTTTTTGGATCTGCAAAATGTTAAATAAATCTTCTTTCCTGTTATTTGAATTAAACCACTATTGTATGTAACATTTATACATAATTTTGTCCATTTCTTAAAATGATGCCTTACAAGATCCATCTGTGTTTGCTCAACCAAAGCTCTATTTATCTTTCAAAGTGTATATGGATGCAGGTGAATTGGGACTGGTGGCTATCTTAACCCAGATTACTACAGAAAGAGAGATGTTTTTCCACTCCAGGGGAGTCTGTTTTTAAGACCTAGGTTTAATTTGTAGGTGATAAAAATATGTTAATTGAATCGCTGGTATGTGTTGTGATACGTCAGAAATCAGTCTTCAGACACACATGCCAATACAATAGTGGAAATACACTCAATCTCTCCTCGGGTTTCTTTGACATCCGGTGTGGTTTTTCTCCCTTCATGTTTGGATTTGATAATAGAGATCTGAGAGGCAGATAAAACGGTGATTGATCAAATTTGAACTTCAAGTGATTGTAAATATGTATAATATTCTCTAAATCACTGTACTCTTTGTTTAATCTCTGGTGAACATTTTAAGAAATATTATTTTGTGTTAGAAGGCAGCTTGGGCTTCTCTGTATGCAAGATGTGTATCTGTTTTTCTACTGTGCAATTGTACCTTTCAAGAATGATCAGGAAATGAACCTCTAGAGGTAGCGGTATATGCTGTCACTCTCTCCAGGTACTCTGATTCTGCCTAATAAAAGTGTGGTGTGGAGAGGGGAGAAGAGTCATACCCTCATATGATCTGGTCAGCTCAGGACCCTACATAAAAAGAACCATGCAAAGGATCACCTTCGAGGAGAACTTCATCATTATTTGTATTCTGTTTTAGTAATTTATTAATCATCAAAATGATCTTATTGTAATTAATCAATTTTTTTTGTACAATAATGCTTAATCTACACCAGAGTGTGACTGTACCATACGAACTGCATTATAGTAACCATGCTATTCATCAATGATCGTCTTCAATGGGACATTGACATAACTTCTTTCATTAACCATCTAACTTATTCAGTAAAATACTTTAAAGGTATAACCCCAACTGAGTTGAAAGATATACCTTTTGCATGTTTAATACTGTACTAACTTTAAGGTACTATCTGTTCTCCAGCTGAGTGCCGAAGCCGGGAAGTTTATGATTGCTCTGCTTTCAATTTACCTATGGGACACAATCAAAATACCAAGTGTTTGTTTTGGGTTGTCTTGCACTCAAATTTACACTGTTTAAAGGAGAGCTATCAATGTTGTGAGGCTGACAGTGCTGCTGTGAAGTTATTCTTGTGTTATTTTTCTTTATAGAAAAATACTAGCCTTGTGTGTCAGCTAGATGGTAATGACATCTCTGTTCAACTCCTCCCAGGAGATAGTGTTTGTGCTGCATGGACTGAACGTGACGCAGGAAAACAGACACATCTACTTTGTGTTTATTCTCATCCTTTATCTCTTCACCATTTTTCTGAATCTAACATTGATCTTTACAATATTTCTTGAAAAAATGTTGCACAACCCAATGTATTTCTTTCTCTGTAATCTGTGTATTAATGGGATTATTGGTGCTTCATCTTTCTACCCAAAGATACTTTATGATGTTTTAATTGACTCTCATGTGATAACATACATTGGGTGCATGACTCAGATATTTGTCATCTTTTTATATGTTCATTGTGAATTCACCAACTTGACTGTGATGGCTTATGACCGATATGTTGCCATCTGCAAGCCACTACACTACCACTCAATTATGACTATTAGAAAAGTTTGGACACTGATTCTTCTAACATGGTTTTTGTCATGGATGGAATGCAGTATTGGGTGTGTACTATTAGCTCAGTTACCCCTCTGTGGTGTTGACATTGATAAACTCTACTGCTCAAGCTGGCCGGTGGTGAAGCTCTCCTGTGTTGACACCAGTCAGAACAACCTCTTTGGTTTAATTCTAACTTTTTTAAATTTCTCTCAAGCAATAATTATCCTTATTTCCTATGTGAACATTGTCAAAGCATCTTTACGTTCCCAGGCAGGGATGAAAAAGTTCATGCAGACCTGCCTGCCTCATATGATCACATTGGCAAACTGTTCAATATCTGTCTTCTTTGATTCAATGTACGCTCACTACGGAAGCAACAACAGCCTGCTGGCCCTGAGGAATTTCATGGCTGTGGAATACCTGGTTGTTCCTCCTCTGGTGAATCCTATCATATATGGGATGAACCTCAGTCAGATTCGGAAAAGAGTTGGACAGATTTTCAAGCGTTAAGTTGTTGCCGTAAACAAAATATTATTTTGCACTGTAACTCTGCGCATAAAACATAGTCTCATTTGATCTGTTTTTGATCCATTCATTGTTCATTGTGTGTTCTGTTTCATGCCCATTACCAAATAAAATGTGCAGTTAAACATTAAAAACATACTTAGTTAAAAGTTACTTATAATACGTATGTATAATGCTTTACATGATCCGTGTGTATTGGCTTATCCAAACCTCTCCTTATCATTCCAACTGCATATACAGCTCTGGAAAGAATTAAGAGACCACTGCAAAATTATCAGTTTCTCTGGTGTTACTTTTCATAGGTATGTTTTTGTGTAAAAATAACAGTTTTGTTTTATTGTATAAACTACTGACAACATTACTCCCAAATTCCAAATAAAAACATTGTCATTTAGAGTATTTATTTGTATAAAATAACAACTGGTCAAAATATCCCAATTTTTTTTGTTTTCATACCTCAAATAATGCAAAGAAGACAAAAGAAAAATACTAATGTTTAACTTAAGAATTCAACTTAGGTGTTCAGAAGTAACAATTTAGTGGAATAACCCAGATTTTTCATCACAGCTTTCATGCGACTTGGCATGCTCTCCACCAGTCTGTCACATTGCTGTTGGGTGACTTTATGCCACTCTTGGCACAAAAATTCAGCTCAGCTTTGTTTGTTGCCTTGTGACCATCCATCTTCCTCTTGATCAAATTCCAGAGGTTTTCAATGGCGTTCAGGTCTGGAGATTGGGCTGGCCATGACAGGGTCTTGATCTGGTGGTCCTCCATCCACACCTTGATTGACCGGCTCTGTGGCATGGCATTGTCCTGCTGGAAACATTTTTTCTCAGAGTTGGGGAACATTGTCAGAGCAGAAGGAAACAGTTGTTCTTTTAGGATAACATTGTACTTTCATGCGTCCTTCACAAAGACAAATCTGTCCAATTCCAGCCTTGCTGAAGCATCCCCAGATCATCACCGATCCTCCACCAAATTTCACAATGGGTGCGAAACACTGTGGCTTGTAGTCCTCTCCAGGTCTCAATCTAATCATTAAACGAGATGTTGGGCAAAGCTGAATATGTGACTCGTCAGAGAAGAGGCCTTACTCCATTTGTCTACAGACCAATCCTTATGGTCGTCTGTAAACTTCAGCTTGGATCTTTGCTTCTCATTTATGGAGGGCTTTTTTCTAGCTTTGCACGACTTCAGTGCTGCCCATAGGAGTCTGTTTCCAACCGTCCTTGCCATGCACTTCACCCCAGCTGCTGTTTGCCATTCTTTTTGTAGGTCACTTGATGTCATGCTATGGTTGTAGAGTGACATTCGAATGAGTTGATGGTCATCTTGGTCAGTGGACAGTCGTTTTTGCCCTCTGCCAGTCTGTAGCTTTGTTGTCCTCAATGTCTGTTGCATGACCTAGTTCTTTGAACACTTCTTTTCCTCACTCAAAGCTTTTTTTTCAACCGTTTTTCGCCTGTGTTGGAATTTAAAAGACACTGGAATAGAATGGCTGCCATTTGAAATTACGTTGAGCTTGTAAATACTTTATAATGCATAAATGTGCTACAAAGCATTTACAACCATGCACCATGCTTTTTAAAATATTAATGTGCATAGCATTACTAGCCAACTTAAATACCAAGGTCAAATGTGACATAATATGCTATGTAGAATATGACATAAACCATAATGGCTGGGGTTGTCCTTAGGCTGTCTGGACAAAGACTTTAACCATACATTTCTGAGGCGCCTTATTCTTATAATAAATTTGTTACCAATGGAAAAATACTAAAACTTCCCTGTGATCATTCCCAGATTTATTCTTATTGTAAACTAGTTACCACTGGAACAAGACTAAACCGCCCCTTTGATAATTCCCATGTTTATTCTTATTATAAACTAGTTACCAATGGAACAAGACTTAAACTCACAATGTATCATTCCCAGGTTTATTCTTATTATAAACTAGCATTCCAATGGAATTCCAAGACTAAATTCCCAGGGTGCACGCTCTGACTTTGTTACAATTTAATAATTAAAAAAAGTAACCCGTATTTCCTCAAACATTTATTATAACAACAAATATTGTTTTTTGTGTTCCCAACAATGCTTACGCCACATCACTGGGCCACATTTGAGGGAATGGAAAATCAGATTTTTGTTTTAACCCTTTATTTAATCTACAATGGTGTTAGAACCACTTATTTTTAACCATTAGGCTAATAGCTGTTAATGGAGATTTGCATAGGTGAAAGAATTAATCAGGGTTAGAGGCTTCTTTGATATTTATTCAGCAGTCATAGTACATGTCTCCAGATGGTACAATCCCAGCTCTCAAAAGCGTTAATTTCTCTCTAACTTCTGATTCCCACCATGTAACAGTTGAGGTAGCTGGTGTTATGTCCCAGGATTGTCTGTCTAGCACCTTTTCCATCTCTGTGGAAACAAAGGAACAGATATAGGTAAGCCTAAACACAGAATGCCAAGCCACAAGAAACAGCAACAGTTATATAATAAATATGTAAAACAAATTCCTTGCTGCCCAAACTAAAAATAAGAACATGCCACAGCTCCTACAGTAATTGGACCCAATTTGGAAATTTTCACTTAGGGGTGTACTCACTTTTGTTCCCAGCGGTTTAGACATTAATGGCTGTGTGTTGTGTTATTTTGAGGGGACAGCAAATGTACATTGTTATACAAGCTGTACACTCACTACTTTATATTTTAGTGTCATTTCTTCAGTGTTGTCACACGAAAATATATAATTCAAATATTAACAAATAGGGGTGAACTAAATTTTCTAAGATACTGTATATTGTTTCTGCAATCATCTACATGTAACCATTGTAACGACAATCTGTTTTCGTCTGCACCAATGCAACCAATGCCAATACCATTGCATTGGGCTAGCTAAAGTAAGTGAGGATAACTAAACCTCTCATAATAGCTTTAGCTAAATTAATAAAGTTATTACAGGAGACAGTCCACCATTCTCCATGGCAACCAAGGCTGTCAATGGTGGGTCATTTAAAGAGCAGGCATGGTTAACTTGACATTGGGAAAACGTTTATATTATTACTGGTACATTTGTCACAAGATTCTGTTGTACTAGCTGCACTACGCGACACTGACCACCCATAGAACCAATGGTAATTTAGGTAAATTAGCGCTTAACGTCGCTTTGACAATGAAGGATGTCTTCTCCACTTCTCTAACTATTGCGTTATTAACCCACCCTGATCGAATATAAAGATAGCTGTCTGTACTTTTGTACGCTTTCGTTTTGGAAGCAGTGTAAGGGGATGGATTCTCCACAAAGTATGTTCACATTCCCTAAGTTCAGCTCCGGCAGGGATGTCGCTGTTTTTACCTATGTAAATAAAGCAGCATGTGCAAGTGCCTATGACTTGCAGTGTGTTTGTATACCTTTGTAATCTAAACATTCATGGGCTGTAGAAAATTTGGGAAGTAGAAAATGTGACCGGCTTGTGCAGTAGCTCCATAGAATTCCCAGTATTTGCTCCCATGTTTTAGCAATGTTTTGCCCGCTAGGCTGTTGGAGCAACCACGTGACTGAAAACTATGAATAACGCCGTTGCTACACCGCTGTGAGCTAGTCTTCACGTGTACAAGTCGTCACTATGCCGCCTCCATGACGTCTTAAAACATATGTAAAATTGCATAGAGAAACAGAGGTTAGGTAGGCGTTCACTAGCTTGGTTATCCGTATCAGTATCTAGCATCTCCGTGTATTTTGGAGACTCCACCCCTCCCCCCCACCAAACGAAACAACTAATTTCAGAACGGTGTGCCTCTTCAGCGGGAAGGAGTGACCTGAGGGACACACGATGAAGGTACCAGTTATTTGTTTGCCTAACTAGCATAATTAGCTAGCTATTTCGTTAATGCATAAATTATTCTCGCCTAATTTAAATGTAACATGCCCTATGATCGGCCACCCACTATTATTATTATTATTATTATTATTATTATTTTGAGTGTTTGGAGAACTACCCTCCCAATTCAAAATGGAAATGCACTGGAAAACAGTGTTACGTTTTGCTATTAAAAATATAATTTCAGCTAGCCCACCACCATTTTTATAGAGATGTATGGAGGTTAAATACTTTTTTTTAGATAAAGAAAATTGTGTATGGAAATTGTTTTGTTTTTTTAAGTTTGAAATCGTGAAATTCGACTTCCGCGGCAGACCAAACATAATGTCATACCTTATCAAATTGATCAGAGGTAATTACTTTTTCTTCACCAGAAGGTATACGGCAGCTAAAATGTTTCAGTAAAAACTTGAGTGACTGTGATCTGTCATTTGTAACACAAACAAAAAGGAAATAAAACGTTATTGAACAAAATAGTAAAGTGGCAATAATAATAGGGGGTCTTATTTTTTAGCCATGTCACAAATCCGCCTCTTGAGTGTAAATGAAGATATTGAGATTTCTGCCTATACTGCCATTGCTGTTTATAACTGCAATTTATGTGCACATATGTGGCAGGACATGCACAGTGAAGGTATTATGTATAAAATACACCTGGGAGATTATGAGGAATTCATCAGAATGTAGATTGGAAGAAAGAAGGTTTTCAGGTTTTTACTTTTTCCATTCTTTTATGTACAGGCTAAAACTAAAATATTGCTATTCTCAGCTGTACACACATCCTATGGTTACCCAAATATGTCAATATTATCAAAAAATAATTGGGGATTGATAGACATAAGTGCTAGATCTGGGCAGCTATTTTAGTAAGTGGTGTCAAGAGCCATTTCTAAGTGTCCCTTTACTTCAAATCTGTAAATTACATACTACCACGGTTTGATGTACATCTGTAATGTTTTTCATGCTATTTGTTTGGTATAGAAATCCATTTTCTACACTAAAACCACAAACATTCTGATCCCATTGACTTTCCATGGGACTTTCGACCTTTTGTGCAGGGGGTCGGCAAAGTGCATTTATTGTTTTATTGAATGCTCTACAGACAGATGACTAAGATATACAGCTCTGGATAAAATTAAGGGACTGCTCCTAATTTTTGTTAAATCAACATCACTACATGTATGGCAGACATTTCACTCCAGTGTCTGTTAAATTCCAACACAGGCAAACCTCATATTACTTAATGAGGTACTGATTAGGTGATTACCGGAACCAAATCTAATTTAACAAGGAAAAGTATTAAAAAAAACACTGGTGTGGTCATCACTATCCTCTTGCAATAGGACCAGCTGGATGGCAAAAACAGTGCAAGTAGTACCTCAAAGGTAATGGTAAATAATAACTATTCAGCTTGACAATTGTTGAAAGAAAAGCTTTGAGTGAGGAAAAGAAGGGTTCAATTCTGGCTTTACTGGTAGAGGTATACACATTTTCTGTTTTGCCCACAACCTGGTCGTCTAATGGTTGGACGGAGACCTGGAGAGGCCTAGAAGATACAGTGTCTCACACCCACTGTGAAATTGGGTGGAGGATTGATGATGATCTGGGGATGCTTCAGCAAGGTTGGAATTGGACAGGTTTGTCTTTGTGAAGGACACATGAATCAAGCCAAGTATAAGGTGATCCTGGAAGAACACCTGCTTCCTTCTGCTTTGACAATGTTCCCCAACTCTGAGAATAGTTTTTTCCAGCAGGACAATGCTCCATGGCACACCGCCAGGTCAATCAAGGTGTGGATGGAGGACCACCAGATCAAGACCCTGTCATGGCCAGCCCAATCTCCAGACCTGAACCCCATTGAAAACCACTGGGATTTGATCAAGAGGAAGATTGATGGACAAGCCATCATACAAAGCCGAGCTACTTGAATTTTTGTGCCAGGAGTGGCATAAAGTCAACCAACAGCAAGGTGACTGGTGGAGAGCATGCCAAGATGCATGAAAGCTGTAATTACAAATCAGGGTTATTCCACCCAAAAAGTACTTTTCCCAAGTTAAAACATTAGTATTTTGTTGTTGAAATTGAATATTAATTTCTTTTCTTGTCATTATTTGAGGTCTGAAAACAATGCATATTTTCTTTGTTATTTTGACCAGTTATTATGTTCTACAAATAAATACTCTAAATGACAATATTTTTATTTTGGGAGTAATGATGTTGGTAGTTTATAGAATAAAACAAAACTGTTCATTTTACTCAAACACATACCTATGAATAGTAAAGCCAGAGGAGGACTGGTCACCCCTCTGAACCTGAGTCCTCTCTGGGTTTCTTCCTAAAATGTGTCCTTCTTAGGGAGTTTTTCCTAGCCACTGAAATTCAACACTACTGTTGTTTGCTCCTTGGGGTTTAAGGCCGGGTCTTTCTGTAAAAGCACCTTGTGACAACTGCTGTTGTAAAAAGGGTTTTATAAATGCATTTGATTGATTTATTGATAAAACCAGAGAAACTGATACTTTTGCAGTGGTCTCTTAATTTCATCCAGAGCTGTATGTTCACTTTCGTTAAATGGTGTACTTTAACGACTTACTATTCAGTTGTTTTCAGCAACCAGTAACCTGGAAAAACAACTTCTTCCTCACAATTGCAAAATGAGCCCCCAAAATGAGCTCTACAGTCGGTTTTCAGTAGAATTATTAAAACGTAGCCAGCCGGGTCATCTGTTGGTTTCTGTCCACTTTTCATCCATGAACAAAATCATTAGACCGCAAGTCAGGGGACCCCCTTCTTTATTAGCTTAATAATTTAATTCCATGGTTCTTACATATTCTCCAAGTATTATAAAGTTAACACACTCTTTTATGCCTGGACACATAGGAGGTGGTCAGCTGTCATAGCCAACCATTGCACAGTCCATTATGAGAAAGGTTTATCCTACAAAATACCCTTGTATGGTATGTTCCAACCTATCCTAGGGTTTATTCAAAGAGTCCTATGACAGTCACATACACAGTTCCAAGCAGGTGGTATGGACAGGGTGTTTGGGACCCATCAGTAATAGAGCATCACATTTCCTACCTAGTATCCTTTGTACAGTTGTCAGTAAGTATTGTCATACGTTGTTTCAAGCTTAATTAATTTACTTTTCATGCCCATAATCTCTCACATCCCTTCGTGTTATATGTGGAAATTGTTCCCATGTTTACAAAGTTTGGTGACTAGTTACAGTGGGGCAAAAATGTATTTAGTCAGCCACCAATTGTGCAAATTCTCCCCCACAAAAATATGAGAGAGGCCTGAAATTGTCACTTCAACTATGAGAAACAAAAATCCAGAAAATCATATTGTAGGATTTTTTATGAATATATTGGTAGATTCCTCTGTCAGGCATGTGATTGGCTAAGGACAAAAAAGCAGGAAAATATACAGAGGCCCCCCCCCCCCCCTGCACACACACACCCCCCCCGCACACACACACACGCCGATCAAACTGGTGGCGGATCTACATGGATAGTAATGAATGACCCATAACAACTTATTTGAACAAAAATAAATACATTTTTATTTTACAGCAACATCCAACTTATTATTAACACTGTTCCATCACCACCTCTCTCTATAACAACAACCATGACAAAAATATATATATATTTTAACTTATTTTTGTTTTACATTTTTACCCAACTCTTTAGCCTTTGTAGCAAGCTTTTTTAGAGCCTCTACACCACAGGTGTCAAACCGGTTCCACAAAGGGCCGAGTGTCTGCAGGTTTTTGGTTTTTCCTTTAAATTGGTTGCCAGTTCAGACCTACACAACCAGGTGAGGGTAGAAACGAACCAATCAGTGACCTAATTAACCAATCAAGTACAAGGAGAGAGCAAAAACCTGCAGACACTCGGCCCTCCGTGGAACCGGTTTGACACCTCTGCTATACACGTTTCTTTAGGAATTTGCGCCTGGCACTCACAGCTGCTGCCACAATGGCATCTTTTGACATTTTCTTGCTGGCCGTTGGCTTCGCAGAGTGATAAGGCCTTTTGTTCAGTTCTTCTTTATTTCTGAGCAGAGCTCTGTACCTTTGGCTTGATAGTTTTACATTTCTGCACAGATTTACATTAAGTTTTAAGGGTGGCTAGTTAACGTTAGTAGCTAACTTAGCTAACGTTATCTTATTATTATATAATTTAGCTAGCAAATACAAAAGCTAGCAAATACAAATAATGTTAACGAAGCTTAACCTACGTGAATAAAACATCCTGCCATAGTGGAAAATCAATCAAAATCGATTTTCGACATCTAATCAACCGACAACAAAGTTAAATTAGTAACTATAGGTTATATTAAGACACAAGCATTAATGCATACCCAGATCATCCGATCCAGCGATGTTCTTGTCACTGTAGTCGAGCGAGAGCGACTGAGGTAAATTACTACGCAGCAGAGAAATTGAACAAAAGAACAAGCTGTACGCAAATACGTGGTCATCGCAAATATTCCGGCAGTGACACACCAATTAGGCTCAGATGAACACACACACACGCACGCACGCACGCACGCACACACACACCCCCTCTGCTCAGCGACGCTGCCGGTTAAAGAAAGATGAAGATTGCGGTGACGGCTGTGAGGTCCCCCTCCCTTTTTTTTTACAGATCTGCATGATTCACGTAAGTCACATTTTCAGGTCGGAAAATCCGGAATTCCGGATTAATCCGGAAAAATCACATCCCTGCTCTGTAAAATAAGTATTTAGTCACCTACAAACAAGCAAGATTTCTGGCTCTCACACACCTGTAACTTCTTCTTTAAGAGGCTCCTCTGTCCTCCACTCGTTACCTATGTTAATGGCACCTGTTTGAACTTGTTATCAGTATAAAAGGCACCTGTCCACAACCTCAAACAGTCACACTCCAAACTCCACTTTGGCCAAGACCAAACAGCTGTCTTAGGACACCAGAAACAAAATTGTAGACCTGCACCAGGCTGCGAAGACTGAATATGCAATAGGTAAGCAGCTTGGTGTGAAGAAACAACTGTGGGAGCAATTATAAGAAAATGGAAGACATACAAGACCACTGATAATCTCCCTCGATCCGGGGCTCCACGCAAGATCTCACCCCGTAGGGTCAAAATGATCCCAAGAACAGTGAGCAAAAATCCCAGAACCACACGGGGGGACCTAGTGAATGACCTGCAGAGAGCTGGGACCAAAGTAACAAAGGCTACCATCAGTAACACACTACGCCGCCAGGGACTCAAATCCTGCAGTGCCAGACGTGTCCCCCTGCTTAAGCCAGTACATGTCTAGGCCCGTCTGAGGTTTGCTAGAGAGCATTTGGATGGTCCAGAAGAGGTTTGGGAGAATGTCATATGGTCAGATGAAACCAAAATAGAACATTTTGGTAAAAACTCAACTTGTCGTATTTGGAGGAGAAAGAATGCTGAGTTGCATCCAAAGAACACCATACCTACTGTGAAGCATGAGGGTGGAAACATCGTGCTTTGGGGCTGTTTTTCTGCAAAGGGACCAGGACGACTGATCTGTGTAAAGGAATGAATGAATGGGGCTATGTATCGTGAGATTTTTTGTGAAAATCTCCTTCCATCAGCAAGGGCATTGAAGATGAAACATGGCTGGGTCTTTCAGCATGACAATGATCCCAAACACACCGCCCGGGCAACAAAGGAGTGGCTTCGTAAGAAGCATTTCAAGGTCCTGGAGTGGCATATCCAGTCACCAGATCTCAACCCCATAGAAAATCTTTGGAAGGAGTTGAAAGTCTGTGTTGCCCAGCAACAGCCCCAAAACATCACTGCTCTAGAGGAGATCTGCATGGAGGAATGGGCCAAAATACCAGCAACAGTGTGTGAAAACCTTGTGAAAACTTACAGAAAACGTTTGACCTCTGTCATTGCCAACAAAGGGTATATAACAAAGTATTGAGATTAACTTTTGTTATTGACCAAATACTTATTTTCCACCATAATTTACCAATAAATGTGATTTTCTGAATATTCTTTTCAAATTTTTTCTCTCATAGTTGAAGTGTACCTATACAGGCCTCTCTCATCTTGTTAAGTGGGAGAACTTGCACAATTGGTTGCTGACTAAATACTTTTTTGCCCCACTGTATAAACATTCAAAAAAGCTGGTTTATAATAATAATATGAACCAGCGTTGCTGCTGGAACCCTAATAAAACAAAGTGAAAGTGTAGCTCCTCAAGAAGCAATAATGTATGTGGACTAGGGTTAGGTATTGAGAACCAAATATCAAAGAACCATGGATTCGATAAGACACCTACATTTCCCCCTCCATGAACTGACACCTTAACGTGGTGGAGGGGTTTGAGTACCCGAGTGACCCTAGGAGCTATGTTGTCTGGGGCTATATGCCCCTGGTAGGGTCTCCCAAGGCAAACGGGTCCTAGGCGACGGGTCAGACTAAGAGCGGTTCAAAACCATTTAATAAAGAAAAACATTTTGAGGACCGTGACGTCGCCCGGTCTGGCGCAGCCGGGGCCCCACCCTGGAGCCAGGCCTGGGGTTGGGGCTCGTATGCGAGCGCCTGGTGGCCGGGCCTTTCCCCACGGGGTCCGGCTGGGCTCAGCCCGAAGGAGCGACGTGGGGCCGCCATCCCGTGGGCTCACCACCTGCAGGAGGGACCATAAGGGGTCAGTGCTTAGAGGATCGGGCGGCAGTTGTAGGCGGGGGCCTCAACAACCCGATCCCTGGACACGGAAACTAGCTCTAGGGACTTGGAACGTCACCTCGCTGGCGGGGAAGGAGCCTGAGATCGTGCGTGAGGTTGAGAGGTTCTGACTAGAGATAGTCGGGATCACCTCTACGCACGGCTTGGGCTCTGGAACCACACTCCTTGAGAGTTTCCCATGGTGAGAGGTGGCGGGCTGGTGTGGGTTTGCTCATAGCTCCCCAACTCTGCCACCATGTGTTGGAGTTCACCCCGGTGAATGAGAGGGTCATTTCCCTGCGCCTACGGGTTGGGATTGGTCTCTCACTGTTGTTTGTGCCTACGGGCCGAACGGCAGTGCAGAGTACCCAACCTTCTTGGAGTCTCTGGGAGGGGTGCTGGAAAGTGCTCAGACTGGGGGCTCCATCGTTCTACCGGGGGACTTCAACAGTGGGCAACGACAGTGACACCTGGAGGGGCGTGATTGGGAGGAACGGCCCTCCTGATCTGAACCCGAGCAGTGTTCAGTTATTGGACTTCTGTGCTAGTCACAGTTTGTCCATAACGAACACCATGTTCAAGCATTAGGGTGTCCATCAGTGCACGTTGCACCAGGACACCCTAGGCCGTAGGTCGATGATCGACTTTGTTGCCGTTTCATCTGACCTGCGGCCGTATGTCTTGGACACTCGGGTGAAGAGAGGGGCGAAGCTGTCAACGGATCACCACCTGGTGGTGAGTTGGATCCGATGGCGGGGGAGGAAGCTGGACAGACTCGGCCCAAGCGTACTGTAAGGGTCTGCTGGGAACGTCTGGCCGAGTCTCCTGTCAGAGAGATCTTTAACTCCCACCTCCGGCAGAGCTTCGACTGGATCCCGAGGGAGGCTGGAGATATTGAGTCAGAGTGGACCATGTTCTCCACCGCCATTGTCGAAGCGGCCGCTCTGAGCTGTGGCCGTAAGGTCTCCGGTGCCTGTCGAGGCGGCAATCTCCGAACCCGGTGGTGGACACCGGAAGTAATGGATTCCGTCAAGCTGAAGAAGGAGTCCTATCAGACCTGGTTTCATAAAATTAAACATGCATAATGATATATTCATAACACGTGTGATTATAAGCAATTTACAGAAAAATCCCTCACACTACGTGGACCTAAGGTGTTTTGTTAAAAACCATGTGTTGCAGTGTACCAGCCACAATAGCGCCCCAGATACAGCAAACATTAGCAACATCTCGCGCTCAGGTAAAAAAAAAACATAGTGGGCTGACATTTGCTTTTTTATACTGAAGGTAGACAAATTGTCTACAACAAATTATTCAAATATATAGTTTTCAAAGATATGAGTTTGGAGAGTATCCGTCCACCACTGGTTAATCCCCAGAGACCCTGCTCTAGTATAGAAACTTATTTTACTTTAGCCATGAAGGGGAAGATGAGCAAGGAGAAGGAGGATGGATGTCAACGAGCTGTATTTTTCTTCAATAAATGTGTTGTCTTTGCGTTGCAGACATCAACTTTTTTTGACATTGATGTTGCTTTCATAATTATTGTTTTGTTAGATTTGTCTATTATTTATTTAAATAGTTTTGGTTTGTAATAATTTTTGATGATCATTCCTATAAGTAATATAAACCTTTGTGTCACGGTTGACAGTTGATTTTACAGAGTTGACAGTACTTGTCACATCCTGGTTATGCCCCTAGCCATCTCTGCTGGGCTGGGGGCATAGTCAGGACAGACAGGGAGGGGGTAGCACCTCTAGCCACCTCCAATCCTTTTTGGTCTCCCCAATTGGAGGCAGGTGTTGATCGTTGCCTCCAATTGGGGACCATATTTAAGTTCCCTGTTTAGCCACATCCGTGTGGTTCATTTTGGTTTCCCCCCCTGTATAGGTTAGCCCATGGCACTGGTTGCTTGTTTACGCTTCCTTTTGAATTAAAACATGGATTATTGCCACTTCATCGACTCTGTGCCTGTGTCCTACCACAACCTCACCCGTGACAGTACTTATTAAGGCCTGAATGTGCAAAGAATAAATGCATCATTTATTTTTGGTTCTTTCTTTCCGAAGAATATTGGAATTGGAACCGAGATCTGATAAGAACCAGATTTGATAAGCAGAATCGGGATCAGCATTATAATTGAAACGATACCCAGACCTAATGTGGACACCTCACATAATCTTCATATCACATGTCGCTGAGGGAGTTCAGATACTCTGATTCTACTCCATAAAAGAGAGGTCCTGAGAGTGGAAGATTGTCTTACCCAGACGTGATCTGGTCTGGAGTTAATCTGCTCCAACCTTCAGTACAGAGACAATACCAAACAAAAACAACCATCACCTTCAAGGAAAACCTTTTTGATCAATGTCTGGATTGTTAAAAAAAGATCATGAGTTAATATCTTCAAGTGGAACTGACTTTTAATTTTTGGTGTGATTGTTTGATTTGTATTATATTCTTCATCTAACATTCTGTTCATTATTTTAAATGTTTCTCCCTATATGTATATTGCATCATTTGTGATTATATTGTTTTCACTAATGTTTCGTATACAGTGGTTTTAAAGTATGGTTATGTTGAAAACCGTGCATGGTGCGTTGTACTGTGTGTAGGTGGATGCTAAAGCAGGGTCGTTTTGGATTTTCCTTCTATGAATATGATCTCATGGATCTGAATACAAACACTACAGTTTGAAAGAGAACTATCAATGTTGTGTAGTGAACAGTGCCCCAGTGTGGTTGGTGGTTACTGATGAGTTGGCATCATATTATTTTAAATATATAACGAATTTGTGTCTGCTGCTAATGACAACCCTGTTTAATTCCTCCAAGGAGATAGTGTTTGTGCTGCATGGACTAAAATTTATGCAGACAAATGGACACATCTACTTTGTATTTATTCTTATCCTATATCTCTTCACCATTTTAACTAATTTAACATTGGTTTTTACTATTGCCCTGGAGAAAATGTTGCATGACCCAATGTATTTATTCCTCTGTAATCTGTGTTTTAATGGTATCATTGGCGCTTCATCTTTCTACCCAAAAATACTTTATGATATTTTATTTGACTCTCATGTGATAACATACATTGGGTGTTTGACCCAGGTATTTGTAATTTTTTTCTATGTTTTTTGTGAATGTACCAACTTAACAATGATGGCTTATGACAGATATGTTGCCATCTGTAAGCCACTCCACTACCACTGTATTATGACTATTAGAAAAGTGTGGACACTGATTCTTCTAACATGGCTTTTCTCATGGCTGGAAGTTGCAATTGGAATAGTGCTAACAGTTAGGTTACCCCTCTGTGGTGTTGACATTGATAAACTCTACTGCTCAAACTGGGAGGTTGTGAAGCTGTCATGTTTTGACAGCAGTCTCAACAACATCGCTGGCTATTTTTTCATGATTTTTCACTTCTTTCAAGCAGTACTTATCTTGATATCTTACATAAACTTAATCAAAGCATCTCTGCGTTCACAGGCCACGAGGAGGAAGTTCATGCAGACCTGTCTGCCTCATCTGATCACCCTGGCTAACTTCTTCATATCCATATTCTTTGATTTGATTTATGCTCGTTATGGCAGCAACACCAGTCTGTTGGCCCTGAGGAATATCATGTCTGTGGAGTTTCTAGTTGTTCCTCCTCTGGTAAATCCTATCATATATGGGATGAACCTCAGTCAGATTCGAAACAGGGTTCGACAGTTGTTCAGACGTAAAGTTGCTGCCTAACGATTAGTCTTGTTCTCGGTCTTGTTACCTGTAGTAATGGTTTTGGGGGAAAAAACTGCATAAGGAAAACTCAAAATGTACTGTATGTGTGCACATTGTTTTAAACATAACTGACATTAATGAGTAAACATTTTTTTTACATTCCTCATCTTGGTTTTAAACTCGCAAACATTTGTTTCACAGCCATCTGTTTTTTTGATCCACACCACCTTTTCTGTGTCAGTAACAGATTGCAGTTATTCCTAGACTTTCAATTCAAGGTCAGTTTTAAATGTAAAATATACTGTCAAGGAAAATGTAAATGAAAACATTTATCAATTGATACTCTAATTAACAAATGTAATCAATGATGAAAGGGTGGTCAAATAAACATGAGTATCTGACAAAAGACTCTCAAACCTTCTACATTCATCACTCCTTACTCTCTCCAAAACAAATTGACTGAGCGGCTAACTAAACAATGAACTGCTAAGTACCTACGTATCGTATTATTCTTTATATATATACCAGCTCATGTGATGTAATTCCTTGTTTGTTTTTTTGCCTGTTCCATTTTATTGGGACTTTGATGGAGTTTATGTTTAACTGACTTTTTTCTTGTAATCGTTATGCCTTTTGCCAGGTTGTTTTTGTAAAGTGTGAGGGAATTTTCTATAAACTGCATTTATAATCACATGTTTTATGAATATATCAATATGCATGCATAATCACACGCTTTAGGGAACATATTAACGAGTGATCCAAAAACACTATGAGTTCTTAGATGATGCAGCCCACGCACACACACACACAGACAGAAAGGCCTCAGAAAACATATGGCCTTGAGATTGGGGCAATTGGTCTTGACGCTCCATAGGGGTTTATCAGTAATAGTGCAATTCAGCAGAACAGCATCCTGTTTCCAGAAATGTATGGGCTTGAAATTTACAGCTTCTTGGGTTCACTGAAAGTGTGACCCCAACATTAACCATGAGATCTTCAAGTTAAGTTAAGGACACTCAGGAAGTGATGAGGGGCAAGAGGTAAACTCCGCCCTAAGGGGAACTTCCAAAGAAGGATGGTCAGATGGCGTGATGGCTGGTCAGATGGCGTGATATTTGAAGATTTGGTATAAAGATACAGGGGCAAGAGATAAATCCCGCCTTAAAGGGGACTTCCAAAGGTGATGATCATATGGTGTGATATTTTTGTATAAAAGCCATGGTCCTGAACTTAGAATTTTGGTGTATCTGCAGAAGGGCCTTAATGTCTTTCATTCTCCTATGATTTTCGTTAAAGTCTATTGGATTCACAAGTTCCTGAGTTGAAATGCTTTTTGTTTTAGTCGTAGCGGACTTGGTTTTCCACAACAAAAGGAGAATTGGTTCTCAATCGGCTTACCTGCTAAAATAAAGTATAAAAACTCCCTGGGCTGTATTCACAATTGTTTTTATCTTTCCACTAAGAGGCCTACCAAACAGCAGTAAAGGTTTCTACCTAAGAGTTTCCTTTAAAAACCTAGTCACAACGCTGCTGAATGCCAACCTTTACTAAGCAATGGGGAGAAATTGCAGGGTTGACCTCTTTGCTACAGATAATGTAGGCCTGGTGTTCCATGAACAAGCCTGCTTTCTATACCCACAGTGATTCGCTGATAGGGGAGGGGTCTCTGTTAGTGAATTTGTCATAGCAACACTGTAGAAGGATGTGTCATGTTGCACGTATTTAAATAAAAATATTAAAATTAAAATGTAGGCTAAGTGTTACTAATTAAACATGATGATAAACTGACTAGTCAAGTATAAGTTCAGCTAATTGTCAGTCTCTTACATGTCTGGCAGCTCATAAATAAATGCGTGTTCACCTATTGATGGTGCATAAATTTGCACAATAATGTGTCCTGTCTATAGCAGCAACTATACCGGGTGGTCGAGCAATGGCCGTGAAGTCAGCTTTGTTTCCTTGTAGTTGGCGGACATTAAGCGAAAACCGTATAAATTGTCAGACAATGTGGGGGCTGGAGTCGGCATTTATTGTTTGATGGAATATTCTGCTGACAGATGACTAATAATATGCGTAGTTTGTCTGCGCTGCATAACTGCATTTTCCCTGTGGCCAAAAAGCATAGCTGGATGTCTGATATTATCGGTTTGTTTCTGTTTGCTGGTGAAGTGACTGTATCCCTGACTAGCTCCACTATGATCATAATACCCTCGTGATTAAGATGATAACTTTTTAAAAGCTCAGTAACATTTAATATTTCTATAACGTCGACCTGATTACGAGGCCGATTGCCGGCAGCAGACCTTTTAGGATTGTTTGTGACTTGATATTAGTGACTTAGGAGTTGACTACCCCTGACTTTTCCCCGATATAGGAGCTGGTTTTAGGACTCAAGCCATTAGTGAAATACTCTTACAGTAGACGCTTGGGAGACCAAAAATAAGGACTGACACGCCCAGTGTTTTTAAGAGCTTCTCCTAAATCAGTAAGCTGGGAGCTTCTTTTAGCCTTAGGATGTTTTGTGAATAGGGCCCCAGGCTTGTAACTGTTGTTGGCTTTAGTCATCCTTTGCTGACCCTGATTTGGTAGGCTGCAGGTGATTGAGTGTGATCTTGTAGGGACCTTATCAATGACTACTGCCACGTCTTAGAAAGGTTTTTCACCATCTGCACTCATTCCCAGGTGTTCCTGAGCACAACCATTTAAAGAGCGTTTTGAGAGAAGGATGTTCATATTTACATGAACCCAGTTCTCTAACATTATGAAAGTTAGGATTCAGCAGAACTAAATTTTTCATATATTACAAATGATTCACTATACTTCCCTGTTCGCAAGATGAGCATGTTATAATATTGCCAGTGAATGGGAAAGCATATTTTTTTATGGTGTTAGTACTGCCATCTATTCAAAACTCTACAAGTGTTTCTTCCACTAGACTTTTCCGATATATTTTTTTTTACGGAATTCCACAGTAAAATAGTTTACATTAAATAACAGAGGACCCAGTTTATGTAATAACCTTTACTTTTTTTTAAAGTGGGAGATTTAACAAGACCCATGTGAGCAGGTATCGTCTTGAGTAGAGTTCTAAAGAACAGTAAAAATTAAATGTGAGTAGTATAAAGAAGACCTAAGATGAAAGTCACATGAATAACAATGTGTCACTCTCACAAGTCACAGTAATAACAAGTAAAAAGTAAGGCATTGAAAGTGTAGCTCCTCATGCCGTTAGCAAATTATCCTCAAGAGGCCACAATGTATGTCGACACCTCACATAATCTTCATCTCATACGTTGCTGTGGGAGTTCAGATACTCTGCTTCTACGCAATAAAAGAGAGGTCCTGAGAGTGGAGCATTGTCTTGCCCAGGTATGATCTAGTCCGGTCAACAGGAAGTAATCTACTCCAGCCTTCAGTACAGAGACAATACCAAACAAGGGCATTCATCAACTTCAAGAAAAACTTTTTTGATCAATGCTTGGATCGTTCAAACCAAATGATCATGTGTGATTTAACTTTTTTTTGTTTTTGTTTAATTGTTTAATTTAGATTTTATTCTCCATCTAACTCATTCCATTCAATATTTTTTTGTTTTATCCTTAAATTTGTGTTCAGGGATTTTGGGATTTTTTTAATGTTTCATGTACACCTGTTTTAAGGTATGATTATGTTGTAAACTGTGGTTATTGCATAGTACTTAATTGTATGTAGGTGGATGCTAAAGCAGGGTGGTTTTGGATTGTCCTGCTATGAAAACCATGTCCAGGATCTAAATACAAACTACACTGTTTGAAAGAGAACTATGTGTTGTGTGGCGGACAGTGCTGCTGAGTGGTTGGCAGTTACTGTTAAGTTGGTATGATATTCTTTTTAAATATATAATACAGCCATTTGTGTCTGCTGTTAATGACATCCCTGTTCAACTCCTCCCAGGAGATAGTGTTTGTGCTGCATGGACTAAATGAGACACATACAAACAGACACATCTACTTTGTATTTATTCTTATTCTATATCTCTTCACCATTTTTATTAATCTAACACTGTTTTTTACAATTGTTCTAGAGAAAATGTTACGTGACCCAATGTATTTATTCCTTTGTAATCTGTGTATTAATGGGATCATTGGTGCTTCATCTTTCTACCCAAAGATACTTTATGACATTTCATTTGACTCTCATGTGATAACATACGTGGGGTGCTTGACCCAGATATTTGTAATATTTTTCTATATTTATGGTGAATGTACTAATCTGACAGTAATGGCTTATGACAGATATGTTGCCATCTGCAAGCCACTTCACTATCACTCAATTATGAATATTAGAAAAGTGTGGACACTGATTCTTCTAACATGGCTTTTTTCATTGATGGAATGCAGCATTGGTTTGGTACTATTAGCTAGGTTACCTCTCTGTGGTGTTGACATTGATAAACTCTACTGCTCAAACTGGGCGGTGGTGAAGCTCTCATGTGTTGACACCAGTCTAAACAACATCTCTGGCTACATTTTCATGTTTTCTCACTTCTCTCAAGCGATGCTCATCTTGATTTCCTACATAAATATAATCAAAGCATCTTTGAATTCACAGGCCGAGTGGAGGAAGTTCATGCAGACCTGTCTGCCTCATCTGATCACCCTGGCTAACTTCTTTACATCCATATTCTTTGACTTGATTTATGCTCGTTATGGCAGCAACACCAGTATGTTGGCCCTGAGGAATATCATGTCTGTGGAGTTTCTAGTTGTTCCTCCTCTGGTAAATCCTATCATATATGGAATGAACCTCAGTCAGATTCGGAATAGTGTTGGACAGATGCTCAACCATAAATTGCTGCCCTAGTATAAGTCTTGTTCTTTTTGAGTAATCATTTTGTACATACCTTTTGTAATGTGGGCCAACATTACATATAGGTATTCTATATTTCTGTTTGATCTTTTAAATGAGATCCCCACACAGAACAAATAATAAAATAGTGTAGATTAATTTCACATGTAAATATTTTCGATTGTTGTTGGAGCTACCAAGCGTATCAGTTGTTTTTCAAAATATTATTATATTACATTATGTGCCTTGTATGTCAACATGTCTTATTTATCACTTTGTCTTTGTTAAGTCCGGGATTTAATTTGTATTCCTACACTTTAGATGTCAAATAAAAAATGAACTTAAAATGAACCTCATCTCTCATCTCATCTTCATCTGCTTATCCGGTATCGGGTCGCGGGGGCAGCAGCTCCAGCAGGGGACCCCAAATTTCAATTTCCCGAGCCACATTTGCCAGCTCTGACTAAGATTAACCTCACAAATATATTGTTGTTATCGTAGTGATTCAGGAGAAACACTGAAACTAACAATTTGACACATACAATTATGCTCAAAGGTTTGCATACCCTTGAAGAATTGGTAATAAATGTACCATTTGTAAAGAAAATGAGAGTGAGAAGGCAATAAACGTCTTTTATTTCTTATGGGATTCACATTCAACTGTAGGTCATAACAGAACGGCACAATCATAAAACAAAACATGGCAACAAAGGAAAGAAAATGGACTAACCCCAGTTCAAAACTCTGCAAACCCTTAGTTCTTAATACTGTGTATTAAGGTAAGCGAATATTACTTTTTTGTCAATAAGCAGAGGGAATTATGAATGAGAAACAAATGTGAATTTTGAAAGGTTGATCAATCACAACCTTGCTGAAGGTGTAAGTAATAAACAAAAAAAATGTGTGAACACAAAAATGAAATGTAACATACTTGCTGAGAATATCATGATGACATTGTTTGGAATCCATGCTTATCCATGATTTTCTCAAGCTTTTGTAGCCTTGACAATGTCCTCGTCTTTATAAAGCGGCCATAAGCACACCCCATCTTTGATCCACAACGCCGGTGCGACCCCAACCTCATTGCTTTCTTCAAATATGACAATATGATAAATCACCTTCAAGAGAAAAGACAAAAGTATTTGGTTCTGGAGGTTGAAAACAAACAGCCAGTAATGAACAAACACATGAAATGACATTGAATGAAAATGTAAGGATTATGCAGATCCTAGGCTGCATACAATTCCAATCGCTATTATTACCCTGTGAGCAATCGATGGCGGCCACCAGCTTTTGCCACTTTCTCCTGATCTTAATTTGCATCTCAGGCGGTTTTCCACCAGCGGCCTGACTGCGTCACGCATGCGGCTAGCCCCCGAAGAGAGGGCATGCGCTGTAATCTGCTTGTGTTGCCATTTTCTTCCAGCAGAGACGCTATTGTACCCTTTTTATTCTTGTACTGATTATTTGATTTATTTTAATATTGTTAAATCTTAGTGTACAGAATTTTGGTCAACATTGGTAGTTTATAAACATAATTGACTTTGACTATTGCACTATTGCTTGTGTAAAGGACCTTTGTCTAGACATGTACAGTAAACACATCTTGCCATTGCTTTCCATAATATTTTCCCGAACTAATGGCCATTTTCCACTGCATGGTACCGGCTCAACTACTCCCCTATAGCCTTGACTTCAATGCTTTGTGTTTCTTTGTAGAACGTTATCCACATCATGTGGATAACGTTACTCTTGGCAGTAAATTTAGACTAGCTAAACGTGCACTTGTTACAATTCTGTTACTGAGGTGTCTTTGTGTATCCACATTGTTCTTAGCTAGCCTGTGTGTGTCTTATGCTACCGGTTTTTTAAACCTCTTATCTAAACATTGCTTTCAGGTCATGACGTTTTCTGTAGTTTTGTTCCAGGAGGAGGATGACTGTGTGGCGGTAGTTCCACGCCTGTGGCTCAAAGGTTGACTTTGCTACTTGCCACCACACAGCATCACCAGCAGGAAGTCCTTCAGCCGCGACAAGTTTGCCAGAACTTGTTCACCACCTGAAGACACCTGGGAGGCTGTCCCTTATAAGCTCATCAAGCATGCAGGTGAATTTGATAACATAATAACAATTTTAAACTTGGAATGAAAATATGTTTTGCAGGGTAAATCCTTACAAAACCTTAACATTTCCTAGACACGTGAGAGAACGGACGTGTGTATCGCCAGCGGAGCGAAAAATCGTTCCAGCGTGGGCCCCTACCACCCCAAGGATGCACATCTACACCACAACACCCTGTGGATTGCAGCCCTGGAGGTATGTGAATTACATTTTGATCTCGTAATTGCTGCAATGTTTACTTGGTTTCACCATATTTACCTGTTCACCAACGTTCATGTTTATTTTTTGGATGGAGCGAGCACAGTACTCCAAGGCACCAGAGAGGTACTCCACGCCACCATGTAGAGGATTGCTACATAGGTAAGTGTGGTTTCATTCACTTAACCCAGATGCTTAACTTGTTATTAATGCATGTTGCTTCCAATTTTATTTGTCAATTTCAATTTATTTTTAAGCACAAGAAGGCAGAGGGAAGTTTAAGCTCTGCACATGAAGGCAAGAATGAACATTTTGGAGGACACTGTGATTTGAGTTCTGATAACCAGATATTTAAGACTGAATAATTTACTGTCTGTCTTTACTTTCAGAACATTTTGAGAAGATCAAGAGGCTGACTGAAGAGAAGGTTGAGCTGAGGGCACAGCTGGCTCTACAATCAGCATCTTGTCTTAATGAAACTGCATTTGTCTTGAATGTCATGCAATTCTCAAAATCATGTCAGACCGTTTAAGTACAATATCTGATTACTGTATTACAGGAGCCATAAGGAAGAATCCTTACAACCGGGATGCCACTGGCGAGGCTGTCCAGAACCAGGTCCCTAGGTACCAGAAAAGGGCAGCTGACCATGCAGGTGGGAGAAGATGTTGCGGCGGTACAAGGGACCTGCCGTGAATATGAATGACATCTCCAGCACAACCAATATTGCTGCTTTTTTAACTGCTGATATGTACAGTGTTAAATACACTCACCTAAAGGATTATTAGGAACACCATACTAATATTGTGTTTGACACCCTTTCGCCTTAAGAACTGCCTTAATTCTACGTGGAATTGATTCAACAAGGTGCTGAAAGCATTCTTTAGAAGTTTTGGCCAATATTGATAGAATAGCATCTTGCAGTTGATGGAGATTTGTGGGATGCACATCCAGGGCACGAAGCTCCCGTTCCACCACATCCCAAAGATGCTCTATTTGGTTGAGATCTGGTGACTGTGGGGGCCATTTCAGTAAAGTGAACTCATTGTCATGTTCAAGAAACCAATTTGAAATGATTCGAGCTTTGTGACATGGTGCATTATCCTGCTGGAAGTAGCCATCAGAGGATGGGTACATGGTGGTCAAAAAGGGATGGACATGGTCATAAACAATGCTCAGGTAGGCCGTGGCATTTAAACAATGATCAATTGGCACTAAGGGGCCTAAAGTGTGTCAAGAAAATATCCCCCACACCATTACACCACCACCACCAGCCTGCACAGTGGTAACAAGGCCTGATGGATCCATGTTCTCATTCTGTTTATGCCAAATTCTGACTCTACCATCTGAATGTCTCAACAGAAATCGAGACTCATCAGACCAGGCAATATTCTTCCAGTCTTCAACTGTCCAATTTTGGTGAGCTCGTGCAAATTGTAGCCTCTTTTTCCTATTTGTAATGGAGATGAGTGGTACCCGGTGGGGTCTTCTGCTGTTGTAGCCCATCCGCCTCAAGGTTGTGCGTGTTGTGGCTTCACAAATGCTTTGCTGCATACCTCGGTTGTAACGAGTGGTTATTTCAGTCAAAGTTGCTCTTCTATCAGCTTGAATCAGTCGGCCCATTCTCCTCTGACCTCTAGCATCAACAAGGCATTTTCGCCCACAGGATTGCCGCATACTGGATGTTTTTCCCTTTTCACACCATTCTTTGTAAACCGTAGAAATGGTTGGGTGTGAAAATCCCAGTAATTGAGCAGATTGTGAAATACTCAGACTGGCCCGTCTGGCACCAACAACCATGCCTCGCTCAAAATTGCTTAAATCACCTTTCTTTCCCATTCTGACATTCAGTTTGGAGTTCC
Organism: Esox lucius; assembly: GCF_011004845.1. Taxonomy (NCBI): domain Eukaryota; kingdom Metazoa; phylum Chordata; class Actinopteri; order Esociformes; family Esocidae; genus Esox; species Esox lucius. The sequence continues at coordinate 40,252,666 of NC_047575.1, read as the reverse complement.
GGAGAGTGTCTTGACCAGGACCACACCCCTAAATGCATTGAAGCAACTGCCATGTGATTGGTTGATTAGATAATTGCATTAATGAGAAATTGAACAGGTGTTCCTAATAATCCTTTAGGTGAGTGTATATGATTGCATTATCCTCTTTAATATATTTATAGCTCTGTGTGAATTGGTGGGTGTCCTTTTGGTTGATGCCTGGCAATGTGGGTGGATTGATTTCCTGCCTGTTGGGCCCTGTCCGGGGCCTCCCCCGGGTAGGGCCACAGTGTCACCGGACCCCCCCGTCTCAGTTCCAAGGCCTGGGGGATATGAGGAATGCACTACTAACTTTTCTCAGTCTCCTCCAGTTTTAAATTTTAGGAGGTGATGAGGTCCTGGTCCACACCTGAAGATTACCTGGTTTGGGGGGCCCATTGCTGTCCCTGTCCTTGTCCACCTGGTCATACTTCTGACCTAATCTAAAATCAAATAGACTCTGGATTTAGCCCAGAGAAATGTATTTATTATTCCAATTGGACTCTTAATATCTCACCCCGCACAGCCAGAAGAGGACTGGTCACCCCTCTGAGCCTGGGTCCTCTCTAGATTTCTTCCTAAAATTCGACCTTCTTAGGGAGTTTTTCTAAGCCACTGAAATTCAACACTACTGTTGTTTGCTCCTTGGGGTTTAAGTCCGGGTGTCTCTGTAAAGCACTTTGTGACAACTGCTGTTGTAAAAAGGGCTTTATAAATACATTTGATTGATTGATTGATTGTGAATGTTTTTAATTCTGACTGTAGTTGTAGTGTTATGCCACCATTCATAAGCTTATTGCACTGATGATTCTATGCTATTCAATAACTACTGATTCATGCTAGGTCATACTTATGTATATTACTGCCATTTTAGCCTATGTTTATTTTGTATTGTATTATGTTTCTGTACTTTCACATTCAAATACTGTAATTTTACTAAATCTGTTGCTGGACAAATTTTTTGCACTATTTGCAAATTTTATTTCAATTAATTTGCACATTATTTTGTATGCTTGCTGTATAATGCATGTTTTTATATGCATCTTGCACTATTTGAAATCAATTGTGTATATTTTATTCAGTTCATTGTCATTTGTGAAATGACAAAAATTATTATAAAGGATTATTATGAATAAAACCTAATACTGGGGCGGGAGGCTGGGTTTAGTACATAAAAGCAGCTAGTCGGGCCGCTGGTGAGACGCTGATCAGTGTATTTTTCGAAGGCATTGTCATGAAAGCGGCCCACCGGCGGCCCGACTGCGACGCCCGACTGCCCAGACGCTTTGCAAAAACGCTCGGCGGCAGCAGCGGGGAAAAAGCTAGTGGGCCGCCGGTGGGCCACTGGCGTGTTGCTTGCTGCGTAGCTGCTAATTAACAAACAAAAAGGTCCTGCCTTTTTGGACATTCATTTTACTAATCCTTAGCGCCACTGAGGTACATAAGGACAGCAGGCTAATGTCGGCAAATCAGCACATTATTCACGTACCAACCAAAAATCATGAAGTAAGATATTACATTTAGGTCACAGTTTGATCAGAAAAATAATGTCAAGTAGCTAAATTAACCTGACAACAAATAGCTAACATTAAATACAGTCAGTAGCACTACAGTATAGCTAAATAAGCTAGCTAGCTACAGTGGATATAAAAAGTCTACACACACCCGTTAAAATGCCAGGTTCTTGTGATGTAAAACGATAAGAAAACGACGATTAACGTTTTGGAATGGCCCAGCCAGAGCTCAGACCTGAATACAAATGAACATCTGTGGGGTGATCTGAATAGGGCTGGGAACAGGAGATGTCCTCGCAATCTGACATATTTGGAGCGCTTTTGCAAAGTAGAGTGGGCAAATATTGCCACGTCAAGATGTGCCATGCTAATAGACTCCTACCCCAAAAGACAGGGTGCTATAATAAATTCAAAAGGTGCTTCAACAATGTATTTGTTTAAGGGTTTGCACACTTATGCAACCAGGTTATTGTAAGGTTTTTATTTTTCCCCCTCGAATTATAGCTCACATTATAGGTCACATTAAAAGTGGAAAATGTTCTGACATGATTTATCATTCTTTAACATCACAAAAACCTGTCATTTTAACAGGGGTGTGTAGACTTTTAATATCCACTGTATAATCAGTTTTTTCTGACTGAAAGGCTAGCATATTGACGTTACTTGGCTAGGTAGCCGATGAATAGCTAACATATACATGGTAAATTGTCCTTATTTCATATATTGTTCCACTCATTTTTGCAGTTTTGGGCTGTGAATGTGCTATTATGTCAGGGCTGCTCATTCCTTGAGGTTTACAACAGGGTCTCTCCACTAAACAGCAGGGATCTTTTTTGCTTACTTGTCACAAAAAGTGACTGGTGGTTTTGATAGGTGAAGATGTCAGATTCATTTAAATAGGGCGTGTTCTGGCAGACGTCACACTTACAGTAAAAAAAAAATGGGCTGCAGGTAGCCTATCATTTAAAGAGCTGTGTGTTGTCACTCCCTCTCACGTGTTGCTATGGCAGTTCAGATACTGAGAATCAACCCAATAAAACAGCAGGAGAGAGTGAAGAAGTGTCATGCCCAGGTATGACCTGGGCTGGTCAGGGGGAAGAAAGTCTGCAATAATGTTCAGTGTGGAGATATATACAAAACAGGACAGATGCATTCAGTATGACCACCTTAAAAGCGAAACTCCGATGCTGTTTTTAATCTTGTTTTGATCATTCATCAATATAATAAGAATCCTTTTTTTATTTTACCTTTTTCTTTTTTACCAGGCAAGTCAGTTAAGAACAAATTCTTATTTACAGGTGTTTGCCGTTGTCCTTAAATGTAGCTTATACTTTTTGGGTTTTGTCCTTGGTTCTTGAACGTATCTTGTCCTTTTCTCATTATTGTTTTCACCTGTGTCTTGTTAACACCCTATTTAGTTTGCTCAATTCTGTTCAGCCTTTGTCAAGTCATTGAGTGTGTTTTGTGTCTGTATTTCTGCCTGTTTGCCGTATATTCTTGCAGTTTTTTTCCCAACGGCCCTAGGTTTGTCATTACATCCATCATTGTCTGTTAACTCTGCGCCTGGCCTCCTGCTTTAACTAAATCATGACATTAATGACATCCCTGTTCAACTCCTCCCAGGAGATAGTGTTTGTGCTGCATGGACTGAACGTGACGCAGGCAAACAGACACATCTACTTTGTATTTATTTTTATCCTATATCTATTGACCATTGTTATTAATTTAATATTGATCTTTACTATTGCTCTGGAGAAAAGGTTGCATGACCCAATGTATTTATTCCTCTGTAGTCTGTGTGTTAATGGTATCATTGGTGCTTCATCTTTCTACCCAAAGATACTTTATGACATTTTATTTGACTCTCATGTGATAACATACATTGGGTGCATGACTCAGATATTTTTTATCTTTTCCTATATTTACTGTGAATGTACTAACCTGACTATAATGGCTTATGATAGATATGTTGCCATCTGTAAGCCACTACACTACCACTCTATTATGACTACTAACAACATGTGGACACTGATTTTTCTAACATGGCTTTTCTCATGGCTGGAATGTGGCATCGGTATGGGACTGTTAGTTAGGTTACCCCTCTGTAATATCAATATCGATAAACTATATTGCTCAGACTGGGCACTGGTGAAGCTCTCATGCATTGATACAACTCTGAACAACATCTATACCTTTATTCAAATGTCTTTTCACGTTTCTCAATTTACATTTATTGTTATTTCCTATTTGAATATTATCCGTACATGTTTGCATTCCCAAGCACATAGGAGTAAATTCATGCAGACCTGTCTGCCTCATCTGATTATACTGACTAACTTCCTCATATCCAACCTCTTTGATGTGATGTACGCTCGTTATGGGAGCAACACCAGTCTGTTGGCCCTGAGGAATATCATGTCTGTGGAGTTTCTAGTTGTTCCTCCTCTGGTAAATCCAATCATATATGGAATGAACCTCAGTCAGATTCGGAACAGAGTTGGTCAGATGTTCAACCGTAAAGTTGCTGTTTGAAAATAAATATATTGTTGCTATGCACTTGTGTATATCGTGTTTGTCAATTTGACAAATCTGTGTTCTGGAAATTTAACAATAACAATTAAAAAGTGCAGCTCTGTTTAATTTAAACATTATCATATTAATTATGAATATCAAGATTTTTTTTCTTCTTTTGGGCCTATTTATTTTTCATATTTATTTTCTGGAATTAAGTCTTCTGTAATTTTGCATGACATTTTTGGCATTAATGACTTCAGTGCTTGGCTTCATGAAAGCATCTTGTTACCTTGCCTGTCAAGTCAAATTAGCTGATTAGTTAGTTGAGCCACCTGTAATTAGGAAACCATACACCAATTATTTAAACAATACACCACTTTGTCAAGGAACTTTCATTTTAAACTTTTAAATGTCTTACCTTGTTCTGATGTTTTTAATTACCCAGTCAGCTCAGTATTGTCTAAGTTCCTCCCTTAATTTGATTGAATAATTTGTGAAGATGTAATTTTTTAACTACAATGCTTTGACTAGATACAAATGTGATATTGATAACTGCATTGTACTGTACTGTAGGTTGATGTTGAAGTTGGGTGGTTTTGGTTTGTCCTGTAAACAATTTAATGTTTAATACAATACTGACTTTCACAAACTCAAGTTCTTTATTGAGCTTCATTATGGTGTTTCTTTCAAACCAAAGTAGGTTGTTTAAAATATTTTGCTCATTTATGTTTGGGTCTCAAGAATCTATAATCTGAATATTGTACACCGCTGAGCCAAATCATTATGACCTCTGTGTGCCGCCCAAATGGCACCAACTCGGTGAGCAATGAATTGAGGCCAGGGGAATTTGGAGGCCAGGGCAACACCTTAAACTCTTCAGGTTTCCTTAAACCATTCCCGAACAATGTGTGCAGTGTGGCAGGGTGCCTTATCCTGCTGAAAAAGGCAACTTCCATCAGGAAATACCATTCCCAACGGGGTTCACTTGATCAGCAACAACATTTAGGTAGGTGGTATGTCTCTAACTGACATCTACATGAATTCTTGGACCCAGGATTTCCCAGCAGACAATTGAGCATCACACTCCCTCCACCTGCTTGTCTTCCCACAGTGCATCCTGGTGCCATCACTTGGACCAGGTGACCTACACAGCAAGGTGTGCTGCACTTTGTGAAATATGCCTCCTATAAACACCATTAAAATGTTTTGTGACTTGTACCACAGTAGACCTGCTGTTGGTTAGAACCAGACAGGATAGCCTTCATTGCCCTCGCACATCAACAAACCATGAACGCACAACACCCGGTTGCCGGTTAGGTACTCACCACTGATGACCGGGAGCACCCTACAAGCCTTGTTGTTTCAGAGATGCTCTGACCCAGTCGTCTGGCCATAATAATTTGGCCCTTGTCAAAGATTCTCAGGGTTTTACTCCAGCCAATTTCTCCTGCATCCAACATGTTAACAATGAGAGGTGATTGTTCACTTGCCATCTAATCTACCTAGACCTTGACAGGTGTACATTGTTAGGTGATGATCAACATTATTCACTTCACCTTTGAGTGGTCATAATGTTTTGGCTAATCAGTGTGTGATCCATCAATCCATTATTTTTTAGAGAGCTTTTTAAAATCTTCACATGTCGCAAAGTGTAGATGCAAGACCCCATCCTAAATCACCAAAAAGCAATGAGTAACATGTTGAAGCTAAGTGGCCAGTTCCTCACAATTCCTCTTCAACCTGGCACAAAGGTTCCACTTTGTAGCTGTGTAGACAAATATAGTCAAAGCTTGCCTTTTAGGTGTACCAATGTACATTTACTTTAATGGTAAAATATAGAATATTTCTGTGGTGGCTTACTTTGTGCCATGAAACTGTGCCACATGGGAAATATAAAAACCTCCTAATTTTGCTTGAATGATATGATTAATAGGAGTGCAGTGACAGCTTTCATTTTTGAATAAAGGAACTACAGTATACCTTTTAAGTCAAAATATTTTGTTTGTGGAGGGCAAAGGTCGACAGTTGAGTCACATGATTGATATGATAATTATATAAAAACTCTATCCCACTCAGTAATGACTCTTTTATAATTATTATCTTTCAATTATTTGTATTAAAGACACAAATGGTCAGAAACAGGTCATTCACAAAACAATGACCTGCGTTTTTTCTTTTTCATGTGCATGAAAACAGGAATAACACACATAGAAACAAAATTTACAATAGCAGTCCTGATGTCTCATTCTAAGCCATGTCAATGAATCCAAAGTGTAAAGGTAGAATGAGCATAACAGACCAATATTAAAATATACACTATAGGCCAAAAGTATGTGGACACAAATTTATTGAGTACATTGCTCAGAGATGCGCTGAGGTTTTCTGGCAAATTCGATTGCACACTACTCAAGACTTAATTCAATGTAGTGCCCACTTGGGACACCTGCTGGCAAACATATTTTAAACATCCAGCTACTGGTAGAATTAAGAGACCACTGCACCTTTTTCTTTCCTTTCCAAAATAGTTGAAAAGGAAAATTTTGAGTGAGGAACAAAACGTTCAATTTGCAGTGGTCTCTTAATTTTAACCCTTCTGTTCCTCACTCAAAACCTTCCTTTTCGACTTTTTTGGAAAGGAAAAAGTTGCAGTGGTCTCTTAATGTTTTCCGGAGCTGTATGTCCTCCCTGACGCTGGCCCACACTCCTTTAGAGTAGAAGGCAGTAAGTCACCGATAGCGTAGGATGCCAACCGCTGTTAAACCCCACAGAACAAGAAAGAAGAAGATGCCAACTTTGCAACAAGTCCATCCATCCATCTCGCTAATCCGGGGCCGGGTCGCGGGGGCAGCAGTCTAAGCAGGGATGCCCAGACTTCCCTCTCCCCAGACACTTCCTCTAGCTCTTCCGGGGGGACACCGAGGCGTTCCCAGGCCAGCTGGGAGACATAGTCCCTCCAGCGTGTCCTAGGTCTTCCCCGGGGTCTCCTCCCGGTGGGACGGGACCGGAACACCTTCCCAGGAAGGCGTTCCGGAGGCATCCAAAACAGATGCCCAAGCCACCTCAGCTGACCCCTCTCGATGTGGAGGAGCAGCGGCTCTACTCTGAGCTCCTCCCGGGTGACCGAGCTTCTCACCCTATCTCTAAGGGATCGCCCAGCCACCCTGCGGAGAAAGCTCATTTTGTCCGCCTGTATCCGGGATCTTGTCCTTTCGGTCATGACCATAGGTGAGAGTAGGAACGTAGATTGACTGGTAAATCGAGAGCTTCGCCTTACGGCTCAGCTCTTTCTTCACCATGACAGACCGATATATCGACTGCATTACTGCAGAAACTGCACAGATCCGTCTGTCAATCTCCCGTTCCATCCTTCCCTCACTCGTGAACAAGACCCCTAGATAGTTAAACTCCTCCACTTGAGGCAGGCACTCTCCACCAACCTGAAGTGGGCAAGCCACCCTTTTCCGACTGAGGACCATGGCCTCGGATTTGGAGGTGCTGATTTTCATCCCCACCGTTTCACACCCGGCTGCAAACCGTCCCAGTGCATGCTGAAGGTCCTGGTTAGAAGGGGCCAAAACAACAACATCATCTGCAAAGAGCAGAGATTAAATTGTGTGGTCCCCAAACCTGACACCCTCCGGCCCCTGGCTGCGCCTAGAAATTCTGTCCATAAAAATTACGAACAGAACTGGCGACAAAGGGCAGCCCTGTCGGAGTCCAACATGCACTGGGAACAAGTCTGACTTACTGCCGGCAATGCGGACCAAGCTCCTGCTTCGGTTGTACAGGGACCTGACAGCCCTTAGCAAAGGACCCAGGACCCCATATTCCCGAAGCACCCTCTACAAGATGCCGCGAGGGACACAGTCGAATGCCTTCTCCAAATCCACAAAACACATGTGGATTGGTTGGGCAAACTCCCATGAACCCTCCAGCACCCCGTAGAGGGTATAGAGCTGGTCCAGTGTTCCACGGCCCGGACGAAAGCCACACTGTTCCTCCTGAATCCGAGGTTCTACTATCGGCCGTATTCTCCTCTCCAGAACCCTGGCATAGACTTTCCCGGGGAGGCTGAGAAGTGTGATCCCTCTATAGTCGGAACACACCCTCCGGTCCCCCTTCTTAAAAAGAGGGACCACCACTCCGGTCTGCCATCCCAGAGGCACTGTCCCCGACCGCCCCGCGATGTTGCACAGGCGTGTCAACCAAGACAGCCCCACAACATCCAGAGACTTGAGGTACTCAGGGCGGATTTCATCCACCCCCGGTGCCTTGCCACCGAGGAGTTTCTTGACCACCTTTTGCCAGAATCTCTTCGAGGCCAGCGGATAGTCGGATAGCCAACCAGGCCTGATAGGACTCCTTCTTCAGCTTGACGGCATCCCTTACTTACGGTGTCCACCACCGTGTTCGGGGATTGCCGCCTCGACAGGCACCGGAGACCTTACGGCCACAGCTCCGAGCGGCTGCTTCGACAATGGTGGTGGAGAACATGGTCCACTCGGACTCAAGCCTCCCTCGGGATCCCGTCGAAGCTCTGCCGGAGGTGGGAGTTAAAGATCTCTCTGCAACAAGTCAGATTGTGAAATGTTTGCCCTACAGGATTTGGCCCCGTTTTCCCAAAGCACTTAGATGATTGTAAGATGCACGAAAGTGCCTCGTTATTTTTTCCGGTGCCTTTCCCGAAAGCATCATTACTGAAGTGACACATACCATCATTCATAAATTAACATCTGGGTCTCTGTCCGCAGCCCCGCGGAAGTAGCGCACAGTGTACATTCTATAAATATCCAGAACAGTGATCACTAGAATCGTACATTCTTCTTTAGCTAATATCTAGATATTCCAACAAAGTGATCTGTTCATAGGTTGTGTTCCTATTGGGATCACAGCCTGTGTGAGACAAAAATAGATTTGCACCAAAACTGGCCGCCATTACGCACATCATGTAATGGAGAATTTAACGTATCCTTTGTTTGTAGGTCAAATCCTTGTTGCCCAATCACAAATGGCGCTTCTACTATGTCATAACACCTGGAAACGTGACCTTTATGACTTAGGGATGATGGGACCGTTTGGGGTCATTGTCTTGGAGATAAAAACAATCATGGCGAAGGCGAAACCCACTTGTCCTATTGGTGAATACCAATGTAGTTTTCTATCCGTTTGTGCAAGATAGCTCAAAATGTTTTAGAACATATATTTGAACATAATCAAGAGGCTAAGGAAGGGGATTCTGTCCAGGAAAAACCAGGCGACGACAATGATCATTCAGCTCAGACATGCCTGATAGTCAGAGGAAACATTGGCATTAGACTAAGGGACATTCAGAGTGCCATATTATAGAAGACGACAATGTCTTTGTAAACATCCAATCTGTTAGCATCTCAACCATAGAAGGGGTGCTGAACAGAAACCATATGAGCATGAAACAGCTGTACCATGTAAAAATTTTAAGGAATGGTGACAAAGTGAAGGAGCTACGGTACCAGTATGTACAGGTAAAATATGTGCATACAGTAATTATTTTACAGTAAGTGTAAGCTGTATACATTTGCTTTGGCTTTAGATAAGAACATGCAATATGTGTATATTTGATGTTACTTTATGTAGTCCAAAATGAAAATACATATAACTCATAAAAGTAAATTGGCATCTTCTGGGATATAGTGTATAATGGAACTGGAATCAAGTAAACCACCTCACAACTTCATATACCTGGATGAAGCTGGCTTCAACCTGACCAAAATCAGAAGGCGTGGTGAAAATGTCATTGGACACAGAGCTACTATGGATGTGCCAGGCCAACGGGGAAGAAACATCAGTATGTGTCCCCCTTACAGGGCCATACAACACAGTGTCTCCTCATCTTCTCAGACACCCTATACAGGGATCTCAACCTGACCTGCAGATGAGACAGGTCAGATTCATGATGGGATAATGTTTCTATCGCTCAGACACCATCAGGCAATGGTTTGTGACTCTCCACAGGATGATTTTGGAATTCCTCCCAGCCTATTCCTCGTTCCTTAACCCTTCTAAGATCGGCAGCCACACACTCAAAAGACCACCACTGGCTGCCATGGATGCAGCATGTGAGGACATTACAGCCAACGCCTGCTGAGGCTGTATTAGACACGCAAAAATATTATTTCCTCACTGCATCGCAAGAGAAGATATCCGCTGTGATATAGATGATAATCTTTGGCCCAACAGACTGGAACGTCCGGACCCCCATACCATTCTGATTGTACAGAATCAGGTTACCTTAAGAAGCGTTTCCTATGGTAACCTTTTCTATGTCCCTTTGTGCTATGAAATAGGTTTGTGTTTTTTCTTTCTGAACTGCAATAACACTGTAATTTGTTGACAGACCAAAAGTAAAAGCATAAATGTGAATCCTGTCCAATCTTTTGCAATCCTAATCTCACAGATTTTGAGCAAGTTACATGCTTTTGCAGGTAATCCCTGCATGGTATTTGTTTGTTTCTTTGGCTATTTGTTGCAAGCTGCTGTGTGTGCAACAGTTTCCCATCTCCCATTTTGCTTGCAAGCAATCAACTGCATGGGTTCTCTCCATTTCCGTACATTGCTGACCTGATTAATAGATAATCTTGTTCTATAACTGATATGATGTCCACATGTTTGATCATGTTTACCATCATTATTTTGTCAGTCCAAAAGTAATATGTACAATTTGGGAGTGCCAGCTCTCCTTCCATCTTGGAATTACATGGGTTTCACTGGTCTATCCTGTGTGTATTACAAACCCAAATGAATGGATTATTAAATCCAGCTGTAAATAATATGACTTTGGTGTAATCATATGGAGAGTAGTTCTCCATGTTGACTATATTTGTTATTTTATCCATTTACTGCTACATGATTCTAGGCTTGATGGCCTTGAGTATTCGAGCACAGTGATTCCTAAATAATGTATCATTTAGTACAGTAAAGAAGATTCCTTTTTAATGTTTTAATGTTTAAACATTTTAAATGCTGTATAACCACGAACAAGTAAGGCCATTCCAAGATTTTTCCACATTGAGAGTTATAACAGCAAGGTGATGTTATGTAGTCCTTTGGGAGTACATAATATTTTCAGACCCCTAAGGTTTACAAACAAGTTATGATCCGGTATGAATTCAGTCTAGTCGGAATTATTGTTGCTACTGTTTTGGAACTTCATTCTCTGTCTTATTGACATGGTCTCATTAGTACTCCTACCTCAGAAGGGGCAGTGTGTCATTACTCCATGCAGCTCACGTTGCTATGACGTTCAAGTCCTCTGATGCGACCCAATAAAAGTGTGGTTCAGATGGTGGAAAAGTGTCATACTCAGGTACGATCTGGCCTGGTCAGGAGAAGGTAATCTACTATGATCGTCAGTATGGAGACCATACAGAATAAGAACTATGATCAACTTTAAGGTGAACAGGATTTATTTTCTTATTATATGTTGTTCAAAAACCGTAATCGTGAGTGATTATCTTCAAGAAGAACTTTCATTAAGGACTTTGAAATTACAATTTGATTACTTATTTAACTTCAGCACAATATATTCAAGCTTCCTGCCTAACTTTTTGGTAGATTCTAAAGCAGATTTCTTTTGGATTGTCTTTAATCAAAATCATGTTCAAAATCTGATTATCTAATACACTGTTTAAAGAAGAGCTGTCAGTGTTGTGAGGCTGGCGGGGTTGCTTTTCAGACCACAGTTACTGTTAGAATGTCTTTAAATTTGGAGGAACCGATCATTTCTATGTGTTGTAAACACTAATGACATCTCAGTTCAACTCCTCCCTGGAGATAGTGTTTGTGCTGCATGGACTGAACTTGACGCAGACAAGCAGACACATCTATTTTGTATTTATTCTTATCCTGTACCTCTTCACCATTTTTATTAATTCAACACTGATCTTAACTATTGTTCTAGAGAAAATGTTACGTGACCCAATGTATTTATTCCTCTGTAATCTGTGTATTAATGGGATCATTGGTGCTTCATCTTTCTACCCAAAGATACTTTATGACATTTCATTTGACTCTCATGTGATAACATACATTGGCTGCTTGACCCAGATATATGTAATCTACTTCTATGTTTATTGTGAATTTACCAACTTAACAGTGATGGCTTATGACAGATATGTTGCCATCTGTAAGCCACTCCACTACCACTGTATTATGACTATTAGAAAAGTGTGGACACTGATTCTTCTAACATGGCTTTTCTCATTGATGGAAGTTACTATTGGAATAGTGCCAACAGTTAGGTTACCCCTCTGTGGTGTTGACATTGATAAACTCTACTGCTCAAACTGGGCAGTTGTGCAGCTCTCATGTGTTGACACGACTGGGAACAACATCTCTGGCTTTATTTTCATATGTTCTCAAGTCTTCCAAGCATTGCTTATTCTGATTTCCTATGTTAACATCATCAAAGCATCTTTACGTTCCCGGGAAGATAGGAGGAAGTTCATGCAGACCTGTCTGCCTCATATTATCACCCTGACCAATTTTCTCATGTCTCATCTCTTCGATGTGATGTATGCTCGTTATGGCAGCAACACCAGTCTATTGGCCCTAAGGAATATCATGTCTGTGGAGTTTCTAGTTGTTCCTCCTCTGGTAAATCCTATCATATATGGGATGAAACTCACACAGATCAAAAATCGAGTACAACAGATGTTTTACATTAAAGTTGCTGTAGTTAGATTGAGGTAATGCAGCAAGGCATTTCTGTGTATCAACGTGTGCTTTGACCATTTCTAAATATTAAAATCATGAAGTTTTATCCTTTGGTTTTGTCAGATTTTTTTGTCAAGAGATTCTTGTTTATTACAATGTTTTTTTTTTTTTAAACAAATATTATTTTTTACATAATGGAATCATAATTTCCTCAATGAAAATCAATTAGTGTATCAGTAAATTGAGCCACCTACCAAGAAAATGTACACAAAATGAATAACACAAACAATTATGCAGAACTCTTTCTGAATGTTTTAAGAGAGAAACCACATGATAAGTTCAACTGAATTGTTTTAAAATTGTTTTGTGTATGTATAGTGCTCAACAGAATTATTGCTACCTTAGGTAAATTTGGGCAGAAAAAAACTATGAAAATTATCAAACATATTTTATGATACATTTAATGAAAATAAAGATATAGAGATAGTAACAACTACAATTATTAGCAACCTAGGGAAATATGTACAAAAAAGCTGAGAAAAATTGCCAGCTAACACTCACATCAAACAATTGAGTGCATTTTTTTTTAAGATAAAAACAATCATGTAAGAATAATTATTAATAATTATTCAAAAACCTGTCACAATTATTGGCAAGGCCTTGTTAAATCGTTGAGGCTTTCCAGCACATTGCTTCGCTAAAAGTCTCATTTCTCTATGCCTCGTCTAGAGAGTGCTCAATGAGGGCTCCTGGTTGAAATAATTAATAGGAGATCAAATAATGATAACTGCAATACACTGTGTAATTCGTTGGGGAACCAAATGAAGAAACAGCGGTCAATGGAAACAAAACTCCCCAACGAATGGAGGGCTGGATTCAAACTTGCACCGAACATCTAAGTAAACAATTGAAATCACAGGCTGTTCCAACTTGTGTGAATTTCCTCACGGCAACTCATAATGTGATTCAGTAGTGTGTAGGCCCCCACGTGCCTGTATGCACTTCCGACAATGTCTGGGCATGCTCCTGATTGCTTTCTGACATAGTTCTGTATCGTGGACCAGCCACTGTAGCGGGAAAAGCAGCCCTTCCAGGCTAGAATGGACAGCTACAGCTCTACTATAGTTCCTCAAGCTACCTGGATCTTCTGAGTGACGGTATAGTCCTGTGTAACAGCATCCTGTTTACAGTTTGTGTGCTGCTTGCTGTTGTGTAATTGGCAATCTAACAAAAAAATGCCTTCACATTTTATAAACTATGCAACATTTTGTGTTGATGAGTTAACCAGCATGTTACAACCCTGTTTACAAAAAGGTTTGGATGCTGGGTAAAATGTAAATAAGAACAGAATGCAATGATCTGCAAATCATTTATATTTTCATTTAATTGAAAATAGTAAAAAACTGAGACATTTTATTGTTTCTTGAAAAATATACGCCAGCTTTGAATTGCCAGCAACACATTTGGATGGCTGTGATCTTTGGGCCCTCAGACAGCACTGCATTCAAAACAGACACAATTATATAGTGGAAATTACTGCATGGGCTCAGGAACACTTCCAAAAACCATTGGCCATGAACACAGTACTTTTTAGATTAGATTTTAGATTGGATTCAACTTTACTGTCATTGAACAGTGTGAGTAAAGTATAACAAAATGCAGTTTACAAATGCAGTTTGCAAATAGAAGCAGGCAAAAAAATAAGGTATTGAGTATAAAGTGTAAGTTGCAAGTGGAATCGATGTGCAATGAAGGCAAATAGAGTGCAAATGGCAATACTAAATGAGCAATGAATTTAAATAGGGGAGGGCAGAAAACGTACAAGTATTTGGTATAGTCTATGTAAAAGTGGGAAGTGAATAGTTGTGTGATGAAGCAAATTGGAGGTGAGTATGTGCAATTGAAATGAAGGTATAGCAGCATTGAGGTTCCCGAGATAGACATGTATATGTACCAACTGAAAAATCCAAGTACAATGATAATTCTAAATGTGCATTGCAGGCAAATTGAAGGTTCAAGGTAGCATGTTAGCTTAGCAACTTAAATGCATGGATAGCACCAATGAAGTTCCTGAGGTAGACACGTACATGTAACAACTGAAGACATCATTATCAGACTTTGCAAGGCAGTGCCAGAATCCAGTAGTACAAAGAGAATAACGCAACTAGGTCTCTGAGAGGAAGTTCTATGTCGTGTGGATGGGTTGGAATGGTTAGCGATGGGTCACAGAGTTCAGCAGGGTTACAGTGGATGGGAAGAAACTGTTCCTGAGCCTGCTGGTGTGGGAACGAAGAGACCTGTAACGCCTTCCTGATGGTAGGAGGGTAAACAGTTTGTGGGATGGATGTGAAGGGTCCCTGATGATGCCGTGTGCCCTAGGCAGACACCAATTAGCGCTAGAGGTCCACAATGGCTGGGAGCTGGGAACCAGTGATGTGCTGGGCGGTTTTCACCACCCGCTGTAGGGCCTTTCGGTCGGCTATGAAGCATCCACCAAACCACACTGTGGCACAGTTAGTCAGAATGCTCTCGATTGTGCAGCAGTAGAGGTTCAAAAGGATTTGGGTAGACAGGCGGCCCTTTTTGACCAGGGTTGAGGTGATCAGGGTCCAGGATAGGTCCTCAGAGATGTGGACACCCAGGAATTTGAAGCTGGACACACGCTCCATCTCAGTGCCATTGATGAGAACCGGGGCGTGACAGCAGCCTTTAGAATTCCTGTAATCCACAATGAGCTCCTTGGTCTTCATTACTGTATAAAGAGGACCAGGGTGTTGTCAGCGAACCATGCCGCCAGTCACGTGAACTCCTCCCTCTAGGCCGACACTAGGGATCCAGTGTTGGAGGGAGGCAGGACTTAAGGTGGGCCGGAACTAGTCTTTCAAAGCACTTCATGATCGTGGAGATGAGTGCGACAGGTCAGAAGTCATTCAGGTTAGACGCAGACAAGTTCTTCTGTACTGGCACAATGGTTGTGGTCTTGAAGCACATTGGGACAACCGTTTGAGCCAGTGACAGGTAGAAAGACCTTTGGCCAGCTACCCAGTGCATGTACTGTGCAGATGCCCAGGGTTGCCATCAGGACCAGCAGCCTTGCATGCATTCACCCTGTTCAGTGCAGAAGACATCGGGTGGACAGACTGAGGAGGGAGGTCAACTTCAGTTTTAATGGCTGGCTCTTTGTTGTCCCTGTCAAAGCGGGCGTAGAACCTGTTTAACTCGTCGGTGAAGGAGACGTCGCTGGCTTTGTGTGTGTGTGTGTGGGGGGGGGGGGGTGGGGGTAGGGTTACGTCGCTGCAAATGCAAGTTAAAACTCTACCATGCAAAAAATAAACCATGCATTTTACAACAGCATGGCTCTGTAGTAAAAGAGTTTGGGTGCTAAACTGGCCTGCCTGCAGTCCAGACCAAAACATTTGGCACATTATGAAACAAATACGTAATATTAGTAATATTCTCAATTAAAAATCAATGATTTGCCCAGCATTGCATTCTGTTTCTATTTGTATTTTATGCAGCGTCCCAACTTTTTCAGAAACAGGGTTATACATTTCAGACCTTCTCACTCAGTATGAACCCTATAGACCCCTCAGGTCATCAGGGTCTGGTCTGCAAACTGTTCCCAGGGTAATGTCAAAGGCAGATAAGGCAATGATTAGTTATTATACTTCAAAGAGCTGGAACAACCTGCCATAAAATCCTAGATTTGGCCCCAATACTGACCTTTGTATTCTTCTGCCTTATATTAATCCTTTCATAGTCTTTTAGCCATTTATAACATGATGATTTTATTTGCATGTTAAACGTATATCTATTACTGAAATTCTCTCAAGAAGACAGTCAGCAGAAGAAATTTCATAATGGATCTGGCCTATGAGCGTTGTGAGAACTGCACACCCGGCAAGAACACACAGTATCAAGTCCACAAGAGCACACAAAACAAAACCAATGAGGACTATGCAGTGCAACCATTTTCTTTGAAGCTTAACCGTTGATTTGTATTGCCATAATTAAATTGTTAATTCAGGAGTGGAATTAAACCTGTAAGGAGTTTACCTATCACAGCCATTAAACATCACTTATTTAAAGTGTGCTATTAGCAACAATAGTTAAACCATTTTCATTTCCCAGAATGTTTTCAATGTTTTAAAATGGTATCTTAATTCTGCAGTTCCTCAGTAAGATGCAAGTGTTCTCCCCGCCAAACCAATCCCAATTAGGGAGCTAGACTGATAACAGTACAGTATGTCCCCATTCCCAGGTATTGAACATGTTAAGACTGATAACAATAGGTTAAACAAAACCTTAATCCATAAAATAGTCTCATTAAGAATGTGACCTCGGGGTATTTTGTCATTACCCCATGGGTCTCAGATGTTGCTGTGACAGTTTAGATATTCAGATTGCCAATAAAAGAAAGATGCTGAGACTGGAGAGGTGTCATACCCAGGTAGGGTTTGGTGATCTGAAGTAGTCAACTCAGTCTGTCAGTACAGAGACCATTCAAAACTAATAGGAGAAAATACACATCAGCCATATAAATCATCAAGAACAATCTTCAGACGATTACATTTTTGACCTTTTTGGAGTCTATGTTTTAAGGGTTTCTGCTTTGTTTTTTTAATGTTTCATAATATTTATTTTTAATTCTAATGCTTTATGTATACCAGAATGTGATTATGTTTACGACTGTGCTCACTGCTTTGTACTCTATTGTGTGCCGTTGGTTGAGAAAGCCTGATGGTGCTGGATGGTTTTGCAATCAGTATCAAATAGGATATCTGGAAACCAACAACACGGTTTTGACAAAAACCTATCAATGTTGTGAGGTTGGCAGGTTTTCTGTATGGTTGACTGTTACTGTTAGTGTAATCAAAAACTGAATTTAAATAGACCAAACTTAAATTAATCTAACATTTATATATCCTGTGAAGCATAGCTTTGTGTGTCTGCTATTAATGACAACCCTGTTCAACTCCTCCCAGGAGATAGTGTTTGTGCTGCATGGACTGAATGTGACGCAAACAAACAGACACATCTACTTTGTATTTATTCTTATCCTCTACCTCTTCACCATTTTAATTAATGTAACTCTGATCTTTACTATTGTTCTAGAGAAAATGCTGCATGACCCAATGTATTTATTCATCTGTAATCTGTGTATTAACGGTATCATTGGCGCTTCATCTTTCTACCCAAATATACTTTTTCAAATTTTATTTGACTCTCATGTGGTAACTTACATTGGGTGTCTAACCCAGATATTTTTCATCTACTTCTATGTTCACTGTGAATTTACCCATTTGGCAGTGATGGCTTATGACAGATACGTGGCCATCTGTAAGCCACTCCACTACCACTCAATTATGACTATTAAAAAAGTGTGGACACTGATTCTTCAGACATGGCTTTTCTCATGGCTAGAATGTAGCATTGGTGTGGTACTATTAGCTAGATTACCCCTCTGTAGTGTTGACATTGATAGACTGTACTGCTCAAACTGGGCGGTTCTGAAGCTATCATGTGTTGACACCACCATTGACAACATCCACAGCTACATTTATATATTTTATCACTTTTTTCAGGCCATTTTTATTCTGATTTCCTATGTGAACATCGTCAAAGTATCTTTGCGTTCTGTGGTGCAGAGGAGGAAGTTCATGCAGACCTGTCTGCCTCATCTGATCACCCTGACAAACTTTGTCATGTCTCTTCTCTTTGATGTGATGTACGCTCGCTATGGCAGCAACACCAGTCTGTTGGCCCTGAGGAATATCATGGCTGTGGAGTTTCTAGTTGTTCCTCCTCTGTTAAACCCTATCATATATGGGATGAACCTCAGTCAGATTCGAAATAGAGTTACACAGATGATTAACTGTAAAGTTGTCCCTCAATGAATGCATGCATTGTTACTACCCACTTACGTATATTAACATATGTATTTGGTTAGCGTATTTTACATGGAGCTCTGGCTCACAATTAAAACATTTAATTAATTGAAATCAATGATTTAATATTATTGACTCCGATTTTGTTTCCGATTCAAGAAATCATATTGTTACCTTAACCAATTAAGTGAAATCTGCTGTAGGGGATAAGTGACTTGAACTACCTCTTGTTGTGCGGAAAACACAAAGTTTAATTAGACCAAATATTTACAAAGAGGTCCTAATGCCAATAATTTTGTAAAGGCAGAAACTACATGAATAAAGCAAACAAGTTAGGTCCAAAAAACTAAGGGGTTGATTGAAGTTAAATCAATTTAAAAATGTTACTGCTCCCTGTAAAAAAAAAATATATATTGTAGTTATTCGCATTATCTTCAGTAGTTCATTGTGATTAATCCTATTTAGAGAAAGTCTAAATAAACAAATTACTTGTTGTACTTTATTTCAAGGGAAAGATAAATGCCACAATCTCTTCACCCTATTTTAAAGCATTTATTTAGAAGAGGTCTATACTCAGGAACCCCTGTCTACTAGTCCTCAAGCCACTGATCCTTGAATCAGGTGTGCCTTTTCAGAGCTACAATGACATTTAATATGTTTAAGGGTCCCTGAGACGATGGTTGAATACCTCTGCTGTATTTTAAAGTTTGATATCGTACTAACATTAAGGTTGGGTTACATCCTCCAAGCAGTGTTCTTTATACATACTTGGAATATTTATTTCTCACTTACAATACTGAAAATGTCTTTGTATTTTACTGTCAGTCAAATCAGTACCCCCACACTGAAGCATGTTAAATCTATGACCCATTAGACAGCTGAACAGTTGACCTACTTTGACCAGCGTTATGGTAATTCCACCAATAAGAACTCTTAATGGAAGTGAGTACAGAGACAAAATTCTATTGGGACAATTAGCGGTTTTATTTACTTGCAAGGAGAGAAGATTCGCGGATTACAGAATAAACCATGAGGCATCTCTAAAGTAACACCGAACAACCATCACTACTTACACAGTAAAACGGGTGTGGTAAGATACTGCACAGCAGTCCTGTGTCAACATGTTCCCTTTGATCCATCACATAGGTTTTACCCAAAAGGGCAGGCTGTCCCCCCACCTTACCCCAGGGAACTAAGGACACTGTAGGTAACTTATTTACCACCTGGACAAAGAACAGACACACTGTCAGTTTAAACAGATATACAATAAGACAGATTGATAGAAGACCCAATCATCAACTGATACCATTCAAAGATGACCATGAACAGATACCAGATCCCCCTCTCCCACATTCCCTTTCTTATCTGAACATGTTGACTCAGTACTTCAATCAGTAACTCCTTTATACATTTATGGAAGTAATACATCAGTTCAAACATCAACACTTGAAACTTGATTGGCCAGTGTGGATTGTAGATTTTTCATTGTGACATTTCTATTGTTTCTTTGTGTTTTTTTTTTTCAAAGTACTGTATCTATCACAGACATTTAACATTAGTTGGGTAAAATACCTCCTGTGTATTACTAGTAACTAGTATAGTTAAACCATTATCATTTCCCAGAATACTCTCACTGCCTTATTTTGAGAATTGTATGTTTCAATCAGTGTTTTTTCATGTACATTCGTATGAAATCATCTAAGCTATTAATAACATAATTTATCCTAAATTATTCAAATATTTTTGTCATTGCACTTTGGACTGTGGACAGGGAATGGGGGGGGGTGTCAGGCCTGTGGACAGTGAATGGGGGGGGGGTGTCAGGCCTGTGGACAGTGAATGGGGGGGTGTCAGGCTTGTGGACTGTGGACAGGATATGGGGGGTGTCAGGCCTGTGGACAGGGAATGGGACGGTGTCATTGGTTAGCTTACATTCTCATAACCTTGCAAGAAGATCAATATGTAACTTGCACTGAAATTGTGTGAGACAGGCTTAAAGCCAAAAAGTTAATGAATTGCTGAATATGACATGAGCATATTGAGATTCATATCTGTTGTGTATTTGCATTGATTGTCTTGAATGAACCAACCAAAGCTACGTTAGTTAATTGAGCTCTGTCTACCATCTGAACTTTTATTGTTAAATGCACATTTCAAAGATATAACAACAAGTTTAAACACAATATAGTGCGAAATGTATATTAACAGTAACGTTGTCTTAATTATTTGAAGATGTTTGCTATTTTAGCTGGGGCTCTTCTCCAGCAACAGTTTCCATGACATTTCCATTACTTTTGGTCAAGTGTATTTTGTTTAGATGTGGTTTCTCTGTTGTTTAATGTTAGCTATAGCTAACTGTTAAGGCAAATACGCCTCTGCCACAGGACATTGGCCTGTACCATTATGTATAACAGACTGAGTGGTGTGCTGGTTAATCTCCAGATCAGGTAAATAACCTTCTCAGCACTACCCCACAGACAATGAGGGAACCCATATTTCCCACCAGCCAAAGAGGGTGCTCCTATGATTCAGAGCTGGTCTGTGCTTACCTGCCAGAGGCTACAACAAGTCTAAATATGCTTTTCTGCACCCACATTTTCTCATAGACCGAAATACAACTTACTTTGCCGTCGTACTTCTATGACAAAGCTCTCCGGCGTTCCCTCTCCTGGGCACGACTAGACTCCTCACGCACAAACAGGGGATGTGCCATCGCTCGGGCAGGCTCAACAGGGCTCTCCTTTTCCCCTGTTTTCCGACTTAATAGGCCAACAGCCCATGGCGCTTAGCAATGGTACCCAGACAGCCGCTAGTGGTACCCAGCGTGTAGGGGCTTTCGGAGACTGTGGTTTTGAGACTCACAGAGCCTTTCACAGGCAAAGGCAGATGTGACCATGTACAACATTTTTACATTGCTTCCCCTGGCAAAAAATTTATGGTGAAGAAGAAAACAAGCCTTCAGGGAATCATTAACAAAAGACGGGAGCTGACATTATTATTGGCGTTACTATTCTATATATTCTTAACCTTGTTTATTTTATTCAATAGGTGGGCGTGGAAACCCTCGATATGATGGCAAGACTGTACTCTGTAAAAGGAGGTACTCGTCACCGGCCTGTTACGGTGTCCTACAACCTTTTAGACATGGTCGCTATCAATGCACAAAATCAGCCGAAGATATTTCATAATGGAACTGGCATGTGAGCTTCGTGAAAACTACATGAACTCCAAGACAGCCAAGAAGCAAGCTGCCAAGGAGGCAGCATGTCCCGCTCTTCCTCTTTCCCAGCCTCACACCAGGCAAGAAGTCAGAAAGTGCACATGGAAAAAGACCAATGAGAACTGTGTGCAGTGCAATCGTTTTGTTTGCCGGTCTTGCTCACACAAACCCCCGTGTGGGCTGACTGTGGGGTAGAAGTTTGACGTTCGAGGGAAATGCTTAAATGCAAGGGTTTTTGTAGCTGTGATGGCAATTTTATTGATCAGAACTCTTTAAGAAGGAAGTACAGAGACGAAATACTCTTGGCACAAATTAACAGTTTCTTTATTATTTGCAAATAAGAGAGAAGCGTCATTCAACCGTATATATCACATAGAAAGGGGGTGTGGTAAGTTGTTAGCCATCTGTCTTGTCAATGAAACACACTCCCCCCATTCTATCACATGTCCTAGGTTTCAAACAAGTCACATGTTGTCCTCCCCCATCTGGTTAACTTTCTCAACCCTTGAGGGGGACCTTAAGCATCTGGACAAACAACAGAGACACTAAAGGGTTATACAGATGGGCAGATTTACGATTAACCCTATAATCTGCTGGTGCCGGTCAAGGATGCCCCCCTAGGACAAATACCAAATCCCTCTCAGCATCTCTAACTAGTAACTCATTCATTCTCACATCCAAACATTGGGACTCAGTCCTTTAAACAGTAAGAATGCATCAGGTTTCATAATTTCCACAACATATCCTACATCTTCCAAAGCAATGACCAATGACTTTTCCATATTTTATCAAACAGTCAATTCCGTTATTCATGTAGGCTACTGTAAAGCAACATTTGATCATCCTTTCACTCTGCTAATCAAATTTACAAACACAATTAATTGAATAATACACTGCAATACAATGTTTTTACTTGTAGAGAAGGCTGTGAAGAGTAGTTATAGGCAGTAGTAATGACGATCTGGTGTACATAATGATGGGAAGTCCGGGGGAAGTGATGATTATAGTGTTTATTAACCTTGCTTTATGCCTATGTATGGCTATTCATGCTGATATCTTTTGATCTTTGCGTGACATTGGTATATCGTTTCTCTTATTTTACCTTGTACATCATCAAAATGAGATCAAAATGAAATCTAAATGTTAAGGGATTTATTTTGAATACGATAAGTGTTGTTTAATTTTCATTTTGTACATTTGTAGAGCTTAATAAACAAATGAAACTACTATAGCCTGGGTTCTTATAAATAATTGTTTGTTTTGTGTTCTTAGAAATAATGTATTCTTTTTTTTGAGTCATTTTTAACCATTGTAAAACAAACACATTTTGTAATTCATAATTTTTTATACTTCTATATACTTTGTTGACGACCAAGTAGATTAACTGATGCTCTGGCTGGATGGTGACGCTGTGGAGGAGAATGGGTATGCTAATAGGGCCGATTCGTTTGCTAATGTTGAGAAACTTTGTTCGGCTCTGTTTGGTAATGTTGGTCTGAAAGTCCTGGTGGTTCTTGTGTAAATGCAGGAGAATTCACTATTTTGATGTTAATCAGCAGAAATTCATTATATTTTTGGGGAGAATGACAACACATGTTAAAATGTTGTTGTGAATACATTTTTGTACTGTTCACTTCTTGTTTTGCCTTACAGGATTTTCCAGTTATTTGAGAGACTTAAAATGGCAACTCTGCTGCCAGACATAAATAAAAATGCATATACTAATATACTGTGTACTGTGTATGACAGAATGAATAACACACAACTATGAAATTACACTCCTATGAAACTATGAAATTACACTTCTCTTGCTGGGCCTTGGGAGCAGAAAGAGAAGTGTGAGTGCTGAGAAATTGATAAATATGTCCATCCATCAATTAATTTACAAAACATATGTTATATTTGTCAGATTATTGAACAGTAATTTCTATGTTTATTGCTAGTGACCCATCTAGACAGCTGTAGCTATAGCTATTCTAGTTATGATCACCTTGCTGAGCTAGCTACTGTCCAGTTCTGTCTACCCTAACTGGGCAACTCGACCAAGCGGACAAACACTTTTTCTAAGGTAACATAGAGATACATTTTGTCATCAAAATTCTGCCATTCAACAAAAACATAATCATTAGGAGGCCTAGAACATGAAATCATTCTTACCTCAACATTCAGGATTATTTGCAGCCAAGTTTTGAAGAGAGGAGTCACGTCAATACGTTTCTGGTTTTATTTCAGCTTATATACAGCTTATATAAAAAGTGTACACACTGCTGTTAAAATGATGGGTTTTTGTGATGTAAAAGAATGAGACAAAGATAAATCATGTAAGAACGCTATTTCACTCACTAATAACTACTTTATTATTCATTAAACATTTAATGTTTTTTCAATTGGTTTGGCAAATTGTGGATTTTACAGTTGTAGAAATAGCTTGCTAGATTGGCTTCCAAAACCATCTACCCCCGTTGTACTTTTCCACATTTAGTTTTACAACATTTAGTTTTAAAACATGGAGTCTAATCGATTTTGCCACTGATCAACAAGAGAAAATGTTAATCTAGAATGTATTCTAAATTAATAAATATTAGAGTACTTGATTACCATTGAAGTGTTACCAATAATGACAATTTAAACCCTTGTGTGCAATTCTTTAGGAAATATGACAAAGTGCGTCCACTGAAGCATTTCATATAAAATGTAATAATATAAAACAATGAGAATGATATGATCTTTGCTTATCTTTGCAATCTGTTAAAAGTTTGAATAAAAACATAAACATTGTTATTTTGCTAATTGGTATCTCATTATAATGATGTTATTGATTGGGTTAAATTAGTAGAGTGTCCTCTGAGGGAGCAGTGTGAAATCACTCCATGTCACATGTTGATTCTACCCAATAAAAGAGTGGGTCAGAGAGTGAAAGAGTGTCATACCCAGGTATGATCTGGTCAGGTTCATTATTGTTTGAATAATTTGATAACATTTAGATACCCTTTCCACTGTAATGTTTCATTAATGCCAGAATGTGATTGGGGTGAATATCATACAAACTGTGTTGTACTGTACTGTATGTAGGTGGCTGCTGAAGCAGGGTGGTTTGTTCAACATCTGAACACCAACTACACTTAAAAAAAAAAAATATTGTTTTTAAGCAGTGCTGCTGTATGGTTGGCAGTTATATTTTGAGTAAGACCAATCAAACTAAAATTAACTGAATCTTCTAAAGTCCTGGCATCACTAGCCTTGTGTCCTTGATATTAATGACAACCCTGTTCAACTCCTCTCAGGAGATAGTGTTTGTGCTTCATGGACTGAATGTGACGCAGACAAACAGACACATCTACTTTGTATTTATTCTAATCCTCTACCTTTTTACAATTTGTATTAATCTTACACTGATCTTTACAATTTTTTTGGAGAAAATGTTTCATGACCCAATGTATTTATTCCTCGGTAATCTGTGTGTTAATGGGATCATTGGTGCTTCATCTTTCTACCCAAAGATACTTTTTGACCTTTTGTTGGACTCTCATATAATAACATACATTGGGTGCTTGACCCAGATATTTGTCATCTACTCTTATGTTTATTGTGAATGCACCAACTTAACAGTGATGGCTTATGACGGATATGTTGCTATCTGTAAGCCATTACACTACAACTCAATTATGACTATTAGAAAAGTGTGGACACTGCTTCTTCTAACGTGGCTTTTATCATGGCTAGAATGTATCTTTTCAGTATTTCTAACATCTAGGTTACCGCTCTGTGGGGTTGACATTGATAAACTTTATTGCTCAAACTGGGCAGTTGTGAAGCTGTCGTGTGTTGACACCACTCTGAACAATATCTCTGGCTTTGTTTTCATATATTCACATGTCTTTCAAACAATACTTGTCCTTATTTCCTACATAAAGATCATCAAAGCATCTTTGCGTACCCAGGCAGGGAGAAGAAAGTTCATGCAGACCTGTCTGCCTCATCTGATTACCCTGATCAACTTTGTCATATCTCTATTATTTGATGTGATGTACGCTCGTTATGGCAGCAACACCAGTCTGTTGGCCCTGAGGAATATCATGGCTGTGGAGTTTCTAGTTGTTCCTCCTCTGGTAAATCCAATTGTATATGGGATTAACCTCACTCAGATTCGTAATAGAGTTCGACAGTTGTTTAAACGTAAAGTTGCTGTCCTAAGGTAAATGTGTCGTAATAATGCACTTGTGTGTGTCAACATATACTTTATATAAAACTATTAAGATTGTGTTTAGTTTCAAGGATATAATGAAGGACAAATGGTAGCTCTAAATCACAGTTAATGCATTGTACATTGTAATTTATCTGAATTGTCATTGGCCTTTATCCTAATGATTTCTCATAGAATTTATGCGTGGAACTATGTCTTAGTTATTTGCTATTGTTGATTCAGTTTTAGTGATTCATTAAAAACTTTTTACCTTGACCAATACATTTAAATTAACTGTAGGTGATTTGAGTCACTGGTTGTTATTAGAAAACCTTACAAGCTAATATTCAGAAAGATTTCATAAAATCATGAATTCTGTCGCAGGACACAGGCAAAGAGGTTGCTTAAAGGTATTTTGCTTAAAGGAATTTTAATACAAATATTTTAATAAAAATCTTGTAAGAAAAGTCAACAGAGATCAACTGTAAAAATGTGGTCATTTATTACTGTATTTTTTCAGGCATCCAGTTCATTTGACTGTTATTGACTGTCAAAATATTGAATTGTCCTATTAAACAAAAATATATTTTAATAAACAGACTTGATTGAAAAACAAAAGGCACAACACGTCAGAAACAAGGAACATGCAACAGTGACAGCAACAATGACTAACCAGAAACAGCGGGGCAGGAGGAACTTAAATTGGGACATAACAAGACACAGGTGAAACAATACTACAGAGGGCAAGCTATGTTTGAAATCAAAGCACAGAAACCAAACAGAACAGGCTATGCTCAAAAGGAAAGGCAAAACCCAAACAGAACAAAAACAGAACCTAACATCTGCAAAATAACTAATTGAAACGATTTATTTTTTCTGTAATTTCCTGAAAAGTGGCACTAAATAAACAGTTTTCTGTTGAAAAACAGTGCATTTAGTTGCATACATATTTTGCTTTATTGTAAGGAAAAGCAAAAACCCATAACCTGTATCACCATTTTTAAAGCATTTATTTCAAACTAAAGTTCATTGTAATTCAGAGGTTTTCCATTTTTCTCAGGGACCCACAGCTATTCCATGAAGTTTATCTTTTCCATATTGTCACATTTCACGGTGAAGCAGGTCACAAACACAGTAACAGTGATGATTAAGTACATGTTTTGTAATCCAAAAGACTTAAACACGACAAGGCATAACAGGATTTGGCAGGAACTAAACGTAACATTCAACATTGACCGACAAAGAGACAGGGAACTGGGGAGAGAAAACCAGGAGGTAAACGAGACAGGGGAGAAGACTAAAGTCACAGGTGAAATCAACAAAAACTTAACACAGAAACAGAGTTGTTAGGCTTGTTAGGTGTGCGAGCTAAACATCAAGCACTTTATTAGCTAATCAGGTGTGCCTGTTTGGAGTTACAGCAACATTTTAAAATGTTTAGGGGTCTTTGAGCTGAGGCATGAATACTTCTGCTGTAATTTAAAGCTATTTGTGCTTCTAATGTTAATGTAGAGATACTTCCTCTAAGCAATGTTGTCTACACACACACACAACTTTACCATTTCTTTTTCACTAATACAACTTAAAATGTCTTGACTGCTGGTCATTATTTACTGGCTGTTTAAATTGGGGCCATTCAGAAACAAAATGTATAGAGCACACAAACCTTGAAAACATTTTCAATACTGATTAGGTAATCCCCTTTAGATGTAAGTCAATTATTGTCCAGAAATCAAACTTTATACTGAAATCCAAAGTTTTGTAACATACTTTTTTTGATGCCTTGAATGAAAAGCTTATTTGATGTGTGACATTGCAGAATCTTTGACACACAAGGACCAAATAGCTGATACTGTTTGGTATCGTGTACCAGCCACTGGAGCACAAAATGCATGGACAGGCACAGCTCCGCTATACTTCCTCAAGATAACCGACTACAGTTGTGCTCATAAGTTTGCATATTCTGGCAGAAATTGTGAAATGTTGCCATTGATTTGGAAAATCTGACATTCCTTTTCCAAAAAAGTTGATAAGGAAAGTTTTGAGTGAGGAACTGAAGTGCTCAATTTGCAGTGGTCTCTTTATTTATAACTTCTGTTCCTCACTAAAAAAACATCTTTTTAAACTTTTTTGGAAAGGAAAGAAAAAGGTGCAGTGGTCTCTTAAATTTTTCCGAAGCTGTACTTGACTATAACAGACATTTTCTTCTGGTGAAAAGACGAGAGAATCATGGAAACCCCTCTGCTTTTACTCAGCGCAAGGGATTGTGGTCTATATTACCCCAAATTGCTTGCATGAACGCATACTTCAAAAATCCAACAGAAATAGTAGAACATCAGGGAACTGCTGGCATATTTTCAGCGTAGTATGGGTTGCGGCATAAACATTTCTCGCATTTGAGATTCAGCCAATATCTGTTCCCACTGCTTCCTAGTCCTTGTGTGTTATTGTGTTCCTCTTTACGTGTTCATGGTGATATTATACACTGTTTCAGCAGTACCTTTTTTCCAGGCATTGTAGAATCATATGAACATTTGTTTCATTAAAGTTAAATGTGCCTTGACAATGAGAACAACAGGAACATCTGTGTTTAGATGCTCTGTAGGTCATGGTCTGCCAACCTCAGGAATATGAAATGTTTAGATTGACCATTAGGCATTGGGGTCCTTGTGGAGATGTGATCTGTGCTAGGTAGACACGCCCTTCAACGTATGTAACCGCTAGTAAACCATCTTTACAGTGAGATCGATTGAACATGTAACATCAGATAACTCTGCTGCAATGCTTTTAATAAAGTTTATGTTTCTCCCTTGATGTTCGACCGAGTACGTTCTTACTAAAGTAACCACTATACAAACCCCTATTCAACAGCATTGACCCATTGTTTCCTGTGTAACTTTCTGTATAGAATGTCCTCTGTAACTGAACTTGCTTTTCACAAGTGTTTTGTGCGGCCACATTATGAACACCCATATCCTGCGTCTGCCTCCCCGCTCTCACCACGTTACAGGAGCCCTGAATAATAACATGTCAAAAGTATTAAACATTTTAGCATTTCTAAACAGTATAAACAATATGCACATAAATGCTGTCAAACAGAAGTAGAGAATCCTAGAGAGTTATAGAAATTGTTTGATTTAGAATCCAAACTCATGAGTAAATTAACCTCTAGAGGTTTGTTGTATATGTCGTCACTCCCTCCAGATACTTTGATTCTCCCCAATAAAAGTGTGGCATGGAGAGAGAAGTGTTAGGACCCAAAACCAAAATGAACAATGGAAAGGATCCTCTTCCAGGTAAAACTAATTGTTGTTTGTATTCTGTTTTAAACATTCATTTATTACCTTGAAGACTTTTACTTGACTTTGTTTTATCATCTAACTCCTAAAGTTCGATAATGGAAGGTTTCTCCCTAACCTTGTATATCAACCATAATATACATCAATGATCAGCTTCAACATACTTTAAAAATACTATGTATCTATTGATAATCTAATTTCTTCAGTAAATAGTTAAGGTTTCTCCAAAACTGTGAGTTATTTGCAAATATATAATATCATAAAGTACATTGCTTCATATACACCAGAATGTGATACATGTCTAATACTGTACTTACTGCTCTCTATTTCCTGTTCTCTAGCTGAGTGCTAAATCAAGATGGTTTTGGGTTTTCCTGCTATCAGGATACCAATGGAAATCAATCAAAATACCAAGCAGGAAGGTTTGTGTTGTCCTGCAATCAAAATACAAACAACACTGGTAAAAAGAGAGCTGTCAATATTGTTAGACAGGCCATACGCAATTAAAAGCAAAATGTTCAGGCAGGTCATGTAAACAGTAGCTGCCTGTGCCTGTTGTCAATGACATCCCTGTTCAACTCCTCTCAGGAGATAGTGTTTGTGCTGCATGGACTGAATGAGACGCAGACAAACAGACACATCTACTTTGTATTTATTCTCATCCTCTACCTTTTTACAATGTTTATTAACGTGACACTAATCTGTGCCATTGTTCTAGAGAAAATGTTGCATGACCCAATGTATTTATTCCTCTGTAATCTGTGTGTTAATGGTATCATTGGTGCTTCATCCTTCTACCCAAAGATACTTTATGACATTTTAGTTGACTCTCATGTGATAACATACATTGGGTGCCTAACCCAGATATTTTTCATCTATTTCTATGTTTATTGTGAATGTACCAACTTAACAGTGATGGCTTATGACAGATATGTTGCCATCTGTAAGCCACTCCACTACCACTGTATTATGACTATTAGAAAAGTCTGGACACTGATTCTTCTAACATGCTTTTTCTCATTGCTAGAAGTTACAATTGGAATAGTGCTAACAGCTAGGTTAACCCTCTGTAATGTTGACATTGATAAATTCTACTGCTCAAACTGGGCGGTTGTGAAGCTGTCATGTGTTGACACCAGTCTGAACAATCTCGCTGCTTATATTGTCATATTAACACACTTTTCTCAAACAATTTTTATCTTGATATCGTATGTGAAAATCATCAAAGTATCTATATGTTCCCAGACAGGAAGGAGAAAGTTCATGCAGACCTGTCTGCCTCATCTGATCACACTGAGTAACTTTGTCATATCTCTTCTCTTTGATGTGATGTACGCTCGCTATGGCAGCAACAACAGTCTGTTGGCCCTGAGGAATATCATGTCTGTGGAATTCCTAGTTGTTCCTCCTCTGATAAATCCTATAATATATGGGATGAACCTCAGTCAGATTCGTAATAGCGCAAGAAAGATGTTCAACTGTAAAGTTTCTGCTCTAAGCTAAATGTTTGTTGTGGTGTAATTGTGTGTATTGTCTGATTGGGTCAATGGGTCGCAGACTTTAAGCAGTTATTGTATATAAAATATATGCAATACTAAACATATGTACTTAATTTGGAAATTGTAAATTTTTCCCAATCTTCTTGATGCACTCAAAAAAGGGGACTCTAATCAAAACAAGGGGATCACAATAAATAATTTCACCAGTAAATCTCTGTTTTGTTCAATCTCAGTTTTCACAGATGTATTAATTTCATTGTTTCATTGAAACAAACATTCAGACAAACTTTACATTTCTGTTAAAAATGACCGAACAACTTATTACTAGCAGTGCAAATGACACAGACACAGTATGTATAACTGATAACCATGTGCACCGCAAATCCAGACAAATGTTAAAATCTTTGATAGGAAAATTAAAAAAGGCTTTCTGAAACCATGTGATGATTGACTCTATTGAACAAATAATAGGTGAAACCATGATTGTTATTTGTGTGGCTTTCTGTATTAATGTATAATTGAGATAATCTGAATAAAACCAGGAAAGGAACCAGGCAAGAATAGTTCAGCCGGCCCTCGATTAAGTGATGAATGATGTACCCTCATTGGATTTAAACGTGGGTCTCCCACATGAGCGGGTGCTTCATCAACCACTAGGACGTGGAGCTATATATTTGTGAATGTCGGTAAAGCGTCTCACACTTCTCACACATTAACATCACACCAAGTTGGAATATTTCGCGAGACACCATTAAATATTGTCTTAAACTGATTCATGTTTCTAATTAAGTTTACCTCCACCACAAATAGCATCTATGAACTGTATGGCTTTTGCCATTGGCCGTTTTAACAACTTATTAGCCAGTAATAGGCTTACTGGTATCTACTAACTTACTACTCGGAATAGTAATAAGGATTGAGCAATTGTTAGTGAGACTGAATATGAATTTTACACAGCAAAAGCAAATTAATTTCATGGCACAACAATGTACGTTTTTCTTTCATTTGTGAATGACTTTGACACAATAACTATCAATATAGGTGACGATAACTCACTCAACTATTCATCAAGTGAAAAGACGAGAGTCGTGGAAACCTCTACTCTTTTACTGGACAATGGGTTTTGATCAAGCCTATATTACCCCAAAAGGCATGCACAGATGTGTACTCTGAAAATCTATTTGGCTATAACCTTCTGGCTATAACCTTCATTATCTACATTATAGTAAGCCTAAAATAAAACAAAAAAGATGCTTAAAATATTTATTAGACACTTAACCATTTACACAATCTAATATCACAGTGTTGGTACTGTTCCTAAAACATAATCATTAATGTTGCTCCAGGAACATCAACTGACCTGTTGTTAGTTGGTTACCCCAGTCTAATGACAAGCATATTGCCCTGACCTAAACCTAACCTTAGTGGTACCTGTGGTACGTAGTGGTACCGACAACATTAAGTATGATGTTGTCAGAACAACACATGGTAATATCAGATCATGACATGACATCTTCTTCCGCTTCATCCGGGGACGGGTCGCGGGGGCAGCAGTCTAAGCAGAGATGCCCAGACTTCCCTCTCCCCAGACACTTCCTCCAGCTCTTCCGGGGGGACACCGAGGCGTTCCCAGGCCAGCCGGGAGACATAGTCCCTCCAGCGTGTCCTAGGTCTTCCCTGGGGTCTCCTCCCGGTGGGACGGGACCGGAACACCTTCTCAGGAAGGCGTTCAAGAGGAATCCGAAACAGATGCCAGAGCCACCTCAGCTGACCCCTCTCGATGTGGAGGAGCAGTCGCTCTACTCTGAGCTCCTCCCGGGTGAACGAGCTTCTCACCCTATCTCTAAGGGATTGCCCAGCCACCCTGCGGAGAAAGCTCATTTAGGCCGCCTGTACCCGGGATCTTGTCCTTTTGTTCATGACCCAAAGCTCATGACCATAGGTGAGAGTAGGAACGTAGATTGACAGGTAAATCGAGAGCTTCGCCTTACGGCTCAGCTCTTTCTTCACCACGTCAGACCGATACATCGACCGCATTACTGCAGAAGCTGTACCGATCCATCTGTCAATCTCCCGTTCCATCCTTCCCTCACTCGTGAACAAGACCCCTAGATACTTAAACTCCTCCACTTGAGGCAGGCACTCTCCACCAACCTGAAGTGGGCAAGCCACCCTTTTCCGAAAGAGGACCATGGCCTCGGATTTGGAGGTACTGATTCTCATCCCCACCGCTTCACACTCGGCTGCAAACCGTCCCAATGCATGCTGAAGGTCCTGGTTTGAAGGGGCCAACACGACAACATCATCCACAAAGAGCAGAGACAAAATTGTGTGGTCCCCAAACCTGACACCCTCCGGCCCCTGGCTGCGCCTAGAAAAATTACGAACAGAACCGGCGACAAAGGGCAGCCCTGCCGGAGTCCAACATGCACTGGGAACAAGTCAGCTCCTGCATCGGTCATACAGGGACCAGACAGCCCTTAGCAAAGGACCCAGGACCCCATATTCCCGAAGCACCCTCCACAGGATGCCACGAGGGACACAGTCGAACACCTTCCCCAACACATGTTGTTGGGCAAACTCCCATGAACCCTCCAGCACCCCGTAGAGAGTCTAGAGCTGGTCCAGTGTTCCACGGCCCGGACAAAAACCACACTGTTCCTCCTGAATCCGAGGTTCTAGTATCGGCCGTATTCTCCTCTCCAGTACCCTGGCATAGACTTTCCCGGGGAGGCTGAGAAGTGTGATCCCCCTGTAGTTGGAACACAACCTCCGGTCCACGTTCTTAAAAAGAGGGACCACCACCCTGGTCTGCCATCCCAGAGGCACTGTCCCCGAACGCCACGTGATGTTGCACAGGCGTGTCAACCAAGACAGCCCCACAACATCCAGAGACTTGAGGTACTCAGGGCGGATCTCATCCACCCCGGTGCCTTGCCACCGAGGACTTTCTTGACTACCTCTGTGACTTCAGCCCAGGTGATGGACGAGTCCACCTCTGAGCCCTCATCCTCTGCTTCCTCAATGGAAGACGTGACGGCGGGATTGACGAGATACTCGAAGTACTCTTCCACCGCCCGACGACATCCCCAGTATGGTCAACAGCTGCCCACCAGTACTGTAAACAGCGTTGGTAGGGCACTGCTTCCCTCTCCTGAGGCGCTGGACGGTTTGCCAGAATCTCTTCGAGGCCAGCCGATAGTCCTTCTCCATGGCCTCACCAAACTCCTCCCAGACCCGAGTTTTTGCCTCCACAACCACCCTGGCTGCAGTCCGCTTGGCCGGCCGGTACCCGTCAGCTGCCCCAGGAGTCCCACCCTTCCATGAACTGCCACCTTAACGTGGTGGAGGGGTTTGAGTACCTGAGTATACCTAGGAGTTATGTTGTCTGGGGCTATATGCCCCTGGTAGGGTCTCCCAAGGCAAACAGGTCCTAGGCGACGGGTCAGACTAAGAGCGGTTCAAAACCCTTTAATGATGAATTACATTTTGAGCACCATGACGTCACCCGGTATGGCGCAGCCGGGGCCCCACCCTGGAGCCAGGCCCGGGGTTGGGGCTCATATGCGAGCGCCTGGTGGCCGGGCCTTTCCCCATGGGCCCCGGCCGGGCTCAGCCCGAACGAGCTACGTGGGGCCGCCTTCCCGTGGGCTCAACACCTACAGGAGGGACCATAAGGGGTCGGTGCAGAGAGGATCGGGCAGCAGTCGAATATCAGATCAGTCATCAATATTTTTCCTTTTCTCACTCACCTGTTCTCCCTGCCCTGTTGACATTCTTGTACCCTCTCTCTACCTCTTTTTCGTTACTCTGAACGCACCAAAGTGAACAAGTTTCTTGCCATGATGTTCAGGAATTGATTACTAACCATTTCTGATCTGAATGGATAGGATTATTATAAATAATCTTTATATTCGCAGGCACAGAGGGGATATATGGGATGAACCTCACACAAATTCGGAATAGAATTTGACAGTTGTTTAACTATAAAGTTATTCCACTAAGGTAAATATATTGTTTTGATGCATTTTTTGTGTTTTGGTTGTTCTATTTTACATAAAGCTATTCATTATATTTACTATGGGATATGTTTAATGGACAATAAAAAAAGGAAAAACGTGCTGTTCATGTTCTTAAAAATTTTTATGGTATATTAATACCAGGAAAGGAACCGTGGATAAGCCTAGTTCAGCCGGCCTGCAATTAGAACGGATTAATGTTGTTGTCCCTGGCTGGTTTCGATCCACGGTTTTCTATGTAGCTGACTCTCTTCAACCTTTACACTGTTAAAACAGCGGGAATGTAACTTTTGCCTCAGCCTTTAAATTTTTGCCGAAATAATGTGGATAGCAGAATGTTTATTAATGGAACCAATGTGTACTCTTATATAGAGATTGCTGTAGATGGTCATCCATACAATAAAAGGTGAATAGCTAACCACTACGCTTTGTGAACTATGAGGACATCGAAAGCATAGTCTGAATCTCTGCATACTACATACCACATACAGTGGATATAAAAAGTCTACACACCCCTGTAAAAAATGCCAGGTTCTTGTGATGTAAATGAATGAGACAAATATGAATCATGTCAGAACTTTATCCAAGTTTAATGTGAGCTATAATGTGAACAAATCAATTGAAAAACCAACTGAAATCTTCGAGGGGGGAAATAAAAAATGAAAAAAATTACAATAACCAAAGTGTGCACACCCTTTTATTATGTAGCTGTGTTCAAAATCAACCAATCACATTCAAACTCATGTTAAATAGAAGTAATTACACACCTGCCATAATTGAAAGTGACTCTGATTTATCACAAAAAAAGTTCAGCTGTTCTAGTTGGATTTTCCTGATATTATCTCAGAGAAAAATGCTATTGTCCACAGAGAGCTTTCAAAGCATCAGAGGTATCTCATTGTTGAAAGATATCCGTCAGGAGAAGAGTATAAAATAATTTTCAAAGCATTAGATATACCATGGAACACAGTGAAGACAGTCATCATCAAGTGGAGAAAATGTGGCACAACAGAGACATTACAAAGAACTGGATGTCCCTGCAAAATTGATGAAAAAACGAGAAGAAAACTGGTCAGGGAGGCTTCCAAGAGGCCTACAGCAACACAAAAGGAACTGCATGAATTTCTGTCAATACTGGCTGTGTGCTACATGTGACAACAATATAAAGTATTCTTCGTATGAATGGGCTATGGAGTAGGGTGGCAAAACGGAAGCCTTTTCCTACAAAGAAAAACATCTAAGCCCGGCTGAAGTTTGCCAAAACAAACATCAAGTCCCCCAAAAGCACATGGGAAAATGTGTTATGGTCTGATTAAACCAAGGTTGAACTTTTTGGCCATAATTCCAAAAGGTATGTTTGAAGCATGGTGGTGGCAGTATCCTGCTTTGGGGCTGTTTTTCTTCAGCTGGAACCGGGGCCCAAGTCAGGGTGGAGGGAATTATGATCAGTTCCAAATACCAGGCAATTTTGGCACAAAACCTTCAGGCATCCGTTAGACAGCTGAAGATGAAGAGGAAGTTAACCTTTCAGCATGACAATGACTTAAAGCACACATCCAAATCCACAAAAGCATGGCTTCACCAAAGCATTCACCCCTGTTGCACTTGTCCACATTTTGTTTCACGACATGGAGTCTAATGGATTTAATTAGGATATTTTGCCACTGATCAACAAGAGAATATATAAATCTAGAAAGTATTATAAATTAATAAATATTAGAAAAGGACAAAGTATTTGATTACCATTGAAGTGTTACCAATAATGACTATTTAAACCTTTGTGTGTAATTCTTTAGGAAATATGAGAAATTGCAGCCACTGAAGAATTTCATATAATAATACAAAACAATGAGTATAATATGAGCTTTGCTTGTCTTTGCAATATGTTAACAGTTCGCTCAAAAGGAAAGGCAAAACCCAAACAGAACAAAAACAGAACCTAACATATGCAAAATAACTAATTAAAAACTATTTATTTTTACTTAAGTATTTCATTGCGATTAATATTAATTTGAGAATGTTCTTAAAGGTGCACTAAATGAACAGTTTTCTGTATAAAAACAGTGCATTTTGTTGCATACATATTTTGCTTTATTGTAAGGAAAAGCAAAAACCCATAATCTGTATCACCATTTTAAAGCATTTATTTCAAACTAAAGTTCATGGTAAATCAGAGGTTTTAAAATTTTCTCAGGGGTCCACAGCTATTCCATGTATTTTATCTTTTCCATATTGTCACATTTCACGGTGAAGCAGGTCATAAACACAGTAACAGTGAATAATAAGTACATGTTTTGTAATCCAAAAGACTAAAACACAAAAAGGCATAACAGGATTTGGCAGGAACATAACATTCAACATTGACAAAGAGAAAGGCAACTGGGGAGAGAAAACAAGGAGGAGTCACAGGTGAGAAGACTAAAGTCACAGGTGAAATCAACAAAAACTTAACACAGAAACAGAGTTGTTAGGCTTGTTAGGTGTGCAAGCTAAACATCAAGCACTTTATTAGCTAATCAGGTGTGCCTGTTTGGAGTTACAGCAACATATTAAAATGTTTAGGGGTCTCTGAGGTGAGGCATGAATACTTCTGCTGTAATTTAAAGCTATTTGTGCTTCTAATGTTAATGTAGAGATACTTCCTCTAAGCAATGTTGTCTACACACACACACACACCTTTACCATTTCTTTTTCACTAATACAACGTCTAGACTGCTGGTCATTATTTACTGGCTGTTTAAATTGGGGCCATTGAGAAACAAAATGTATAGAGAACACAAACCTTGAAAACATTTTCAATATTGATTAGGTAATCCCCTTTAGATGTAAGTCAATTATTGTCCAGAAATCAAACTTTTTACTGAAATCCAAAGTTTTGTAACAGCCATTTTTTTGATGCCTTGAATGAAAAGCTTATTTGATGTGTGACATTGCAGAATCTTTGACACACAAGGGCCAAATAGCTGATACTGTTTGGTATCGTGTACCAGCCACTGGAGCATAAAATGCATGGACAGGCACAGCTCCGCTATACTTCCTCAAGATAACCGACAACAGTTGTGCTCATAAGTTTGCATATTCTGGCAGAAATTGTGAAATGTTGCCATTGATTTGGAAAATCTGACATTCCTTTCCAAAAATGTTGATAAGGAAAGTTTTGAGTGAGGAACAGAAGTGCTCAATTTGCAGTGGTTTCTTAATTTATAACTACTGTTCCTCACTGAAAACTGTCTTTTCAAACTTTTTTGGAAAGGAAAGAAAAAGTTGCAGTGGTCTCTTAAATTTACTGTACTTGACTATAACAGACATTTTGTTTAGATGCTCTGTACGTTATGCTCTGCCAACCTCAGGAATATGAAATGTTTAGATTGACCATTAGGCATTGGGGTCCTTGTGGAGATGTGATCTGTGCTAGGTAGACACGCCCTTCAACGTATGTAACCGCTAGCAACCATCTTTACAGTGAGATCGATTGAACATGTAACATCAGATAACTCTGCTGCAATGCTTTTAATAAAGTTTATGTTTCTCCCTTGATGTTCGACCGAGTACGTTCTTACTAAAGTAACCACTATACAAACCCCTATTCAACAGCATTGACCCATTGTTTCCTGTGTAACTTTCTGTATAGAATGTCCTCTGTAACTGAACTTGCTTTTCACAAGTGTTTTCTACGGCCACATTATGAACACCCATATCCTGTGCCTGCCTCCCCACTCTCACTACGTTACAGGTGCCCTGAATAATAGCATGTCAAAAGTATTAAACATTTTAGCATTTCTAAATGGTATAAACAATATGCACATAAATGCCGTCAAACAGAAGTAGAGAATCCTAGAGAGTCATAGAAATTGTTTGATTTAGAATCCAAACTCATGAGTAAATTAACCTCTAGAGGTTTATTGTAAATGTCGTCACTCCCTCCAGATACTTTGATTCTCCCCAATAAAAGTGTGGCATGGAGAGAGAAGTGTCATATCCACAAGTGATCTGATCTGTTCAGGACCCAAAATCAAAATGAACAATGGAAAGGATCCTCTTCCAGGTAAAACTGATTTTTGTTTGTATTCTGTTTTAAACATTCATTTATTACCTTGAAGACTTTGAATTGACTTTGTTTTTTCATCTAACTCCTACAGTTTGATAATGGACGGTTTCTCCTTAACTTTGTATATCAACCATAATATACATCAATGATCAGCTTCAACAAACATTGAAAATACTATGTATCTATTGATAACTATTTACTGAAGAAATTAGATTAAGGTTTCTCCCAAACTGTGAGTTATTTGCAAATATATAATTTCATAGAGTATATTGCTTCATATACACCATAATGTGATATATGTCTAATACTGTACTTATTGCTCTCTGTTTCCTGTGCTCTAGCTGAGTGCTGAATCGAGATGGTTTTGGGTTTTCCTGCTATCAGGATACCAATGGAAATCAATCAAAATACCATGCAGGAAGGTTTTGGTTGTCCTGCAATCAAAATACAAACAACACTGGTAAAAAGAGAGCTGTCAATATTGTTAGACAGGCCATACGCAATTAAAAGCAAAATGTTCAGGCAGGTCATGTAAACAGAAGCTGCCTGTGCCTGTTGTTAATGACAACCCTGTTCAACTCCTCCCAGGAGATAGTGTTTGTGCTGCATGGACTGAATGTGACGCAGACAAACAGACACATCTACTTTGTATTTATTCTCATCCTCTACCTTTTTACAATGTTTATTAACGTGACACTAATCTGTGCCATTGTTCTAGAGAAAATGTTGCATGACCCAATGTATTTATTCCTCTGTAATCTGTGTTTTAATGGTATCATTGGTGCTTCATCCTTCTACCCAAAGATACTTTATGACATTTTAGTTGACTCTCATGTGATAACATACATTGGGTGCCTAACCCAGATATGTGTCATCTATTTCTATGTTTATTGTGAATGTACCAACTTAACAGTGATGGCTTATGACAGATATGTTGCCATCTGTAAGCCACTCCACTACCACTGTAATATGACTATTAGAAAAGTGTGGACACTGATTCTTCTAACATGGCTTTTCTCATTGCTAGAAGTTACTATTGGAATAGTGCTAACAGCTAGGTTACCCTTCTGTAGTGTTGACATTGATAAATTCTACTGCTCAAACTGGGCGGTTGTGAAGCTGGCATGTGTTGACACCACTCTGAACAATCTCTACGGTTTCATTTTCACGTCATATAATTTTTCTCAAATGATACTTATATTGATATCGTATGTGAACATCATAAAAGCATCTTTGCGTTCCCAGGCAGGAAGGAGGAAGTTCATGCAGACCTGTATTCCTCATCTGATCACACTGAGTAACTTTGTCATATCTCTTCTCTTTGATGTGATGTACGCTCGCTATGGCAGCAACACCAGTCTGTTGGCCCTGAGGAATATCATGTCTGTGGAGTTTCTAGTTGTTCCTCCTCTGATAAATCCTATCATATATGGGTTGAACCTCAGTCAGATTCGGAATAGTGCAAGAAAGATGTTCAACTGTAAAGTTTCTGCTCTAAGCTAAATGTTTGTTGTGGTGTTATTGTGTGTGTATTGTCTGATTGGGTCAATGGGTCGCAGACTTTAAGCAGTTATTGTATATAAAATATATGCAATACTAAACATATGTACTTAATTTGGAAATTGTAAATTTTTCCCAATCTTCTTGGAGCACTCAAAAAAGGGGACTCTAATCAAAACAAAGGGATCACAATAAATAATTTCACCAGTAAATCTCTGTTTTATTAAATCTCAGTTTTCACAGATATATTAATTATAGTGTTTCATTGAAACAAACATTCAGACAAACTACAATTTTGTTAAAAATGATAGAACAACTTATAACTAGCAGTGCAAATGAAACAGACATAGTATGTATAACTGGTAATTCATGTGCACCACAATGTACGTTTTTCTTTCATTTGTGAATGACTTTGACACAATGACTATCAATATACACACACCTACAGGATTATTAGGAACACCATACTAATACTGTGTTTGACCCCCTTTTGCCTTCAGAACTGTCTTAATTCTATGTGGCATTGATTCAACAAGGTGCTGAAAGCATTCTTTAGAAATGTTGGCCCATATTGATAGGATAGCATTTTGCAGTTGATGGAGATTTGTGGGATGCACATCCAGGGCACGAAGCTCCCATTCCACCACATCCCAAAGATGCTCTAGTGAGTTGGGATCTGGTGACTGTGGGGGCCATTTCAGTACAGTGAACTCATTGTCATGTTCAAGAAACCAATTTGAAATGATTCGAGCTTTGTGACATGGTGCATTATCCTGCTGGAATTAGCCATCAGAGGATGG
Source organism: Esox lucius (assembly GCF_011004845.1). Lineage (NCBI taxonomy): Eukaryota > Metazoa > Chordata > Actinopteri > Esociformes > Esocidae > Esox > Esox lucius. The sequence goes on along the minus strand of NC_047575.1, from coordinate 40,211,473 downwards.
GTACATGGTGGTCATAAAGGGATGGACATGGTCAGAAACAATGCTCAGATAGGCCATGGCATTTAAACAATGCCCAATTGGCACTAAGGGGCCTAAAGTGTGCAAAGAAAACATCCCCCACACCATTACACCACCACTACCAGCCTGCACCGTGGTCACAAGGCATGATGGATCCATGTACTCATTCTGTTTACACCAAATTCTGACTCTACCATCTGAATGTCTCAACAGAAATCGTGACTCATCAGACCAGGCAACATTCTTCCAGTCTTCAACTGTCCAATTTTGGTGAGCTTGTGCAAATTGTAGCCTCTTTTTCCTATTTGTAATGGAGATGAGTGGTACCCGGTGGGGTCTTCTGCTGTTGTAGCCCATCCGCCTCAAGGTTGTGCGTGTTGTGGCTTCACAAATGCTTTGCTGCATACTTCGGTTGTAACGAGTGGTTATTTCAGTCAAAGTTTTTCCCTTTTCACACCATTCTTTGTAAACCCTAGAAATGGTTGTGTGTGAAAATCCCAGTAACTGAGCAGATTGTGAAATACTCAGACCGGCCCGTCTGGCACCAACAACCATGCCATGCTCAAAATTGCTTAAATCACCTTTCTTTCCCATTCTGACATTCAGTTTGGAGTTCAGGAGATTTTCTTGACCAGGACCACACCCCTAAATGCATTGAAACAACTGCCATGTGATTGGTTGATTAGATAATTGCATTAATGAGAAATTGGACAGGTGTTCCTAATAGTCCTTTAGGTAAGTGTATGTGACAATAACTCACTTATTCATCAAGTGAAAAGACGACAGTCGTGGAAACTTCTACTCTTTTACTGGACAATGGGTTGTGATCAAGCCTATATTACCCCAAAAAGCATGCACAGATGTGTACTTTGAAAATCAATTTGGCTATAACCTTCTGTCTATAACCTTCATTATGTACATTATAGTAAGCCAAAAATAAAACTTAAAAAATGCTTGAAATATTTATTAGACTCTTAGCCATCAATATTTACACAATCTAACATCACTGTGTTGGTATTGTTCCTAAAACATAATAATTAATGTTGCTCCAGGAACATCAACTGACCTGTAGTTAGTTGGTTACCCCAGTCCAATGACAAGCATATTGCCCTGCACCCACCCTTTGACCTAAACCTAACCATAGTGGTACCTGTGCTACGTAGTGGTACCGACAACATTAAGTATGATGTTGTCAGAACAACACATGGCAATATCAGATCAGTCATCAATATTTGTTCCTTTACTCACTCACCTGTTCTCCCTGCCCTGTTGGCATCCTTATACCCTCTCTCTCCCTCTCTTTCTTTACTCTGAACACACCAAAGTGAACATGAAAGAAATATCAGTAAACAAGTTTCATGCCATGATGTTCAGGAATTGATTACTAACCATTTCTGATCTGAATGGCAATGATTATTATAAATAATAAAAATAAGCATGTTTACATTCACAGGCAGAGAGGGGAAAGTCTGTGCAGATCTGTATGCCTCATCTGATCACACTGGTTAACTTTGTCATATCTTTATTATTTGATGTAATATACTCTCGTTGTGGCAGCAACACCAGTCTGCTGGTCCTGAGGAATATCATGTCTGTGGAGTTCCTAGTTTTTCCTCCTCTGTTAAATCTTATTGTAAATGGGATGAACCTCACACAAATTCAGAATAGAATTTGACAGTTGTTTAACTGTAAAGTTATTCCACTAAGTTAAATATATTGTTTTGATGCATTTTTTGTATCAACATATGTGTTTTGATTGTTCTATTTTAAATAAAGCTATTCATTATACTTACTATGGGATATGTTTTATGGACAATAAAAAAAGGAAAAATGTGCTGTTCATGTTCTTAAAAAATGGTATGGTATATTAATACCAGAAAAGGAACCGTAGATAAGCCTAGTTCAGCCGGCCTGCAATTAGAGTGGATTAATGTTGTTGTCCCTGGCTGGTTTCGATCCGCGGTTTTCTATGTAGCAGACTGTCTTCAACCATTACACAGTTTAAACAGCAGGAATGTAACTTTTGCCTCAGCCTTAAAATGTTTGCCGAAATAATGTGGACAACAGAACGTTTATTATTAAAGTGTACTCTTATACAGAGATTGCTGTAGATGGTCATCCATACAATAAAGGTGAATAGCTAACCACTACGCTATGTGAACTATGTGGACATCGAATGCATTGTCTGAATCTCTGCATACTACATACCACATACAGTAGATATAAAATGTCTACAAACCCCTGTAAAAAATGCCAGGTTCTTTTAATGTAAAAGAATGAGACAAATATGAATCATGTCAGAACTTTATCCACGTTTAATGTGAGCTATAATGTGAACAATTCAATTGAAAAACCAACTGAAATCTTCGAGGGGGGAAAATGAAAAAATTACAATAACCTAAGTGTGCACACCCTTTTATTACTGGGGATGTGGCTATGTTCAGAATCAACCAATCACATTCAAACTCATGTTAAATAGAAGTAATTACACACCTGCCATAATTTAAAGTGACTCTGATTAATCACAAATAAAGTTCAGCTGTTCTAGTAGCATTTTCCTGATATTTTCTCAGTTGAATCTCAGATCAAAAGCTATGGTCCGCAGAGAGCTTTCAAAGCATCAGAGGGATCTCATTGTTGAAAGATATCAGTCAGTAGAAGGGTACAAAATAATTTTCAAAGCATTAGAAATACCATGGAACACAGTGAAGACAGTCATCATTAAGTGGAGAAAATGTGGCACAACAGAGACATTACCAAGAACTGGATGTCCCTGCAAAATTGATGAAAAAACGAGAAGAAAACTGGTCAAGGAGGCTTCCAAGAGGCCTATAGGAACACTAAAGGAACTGCAGGAATTTCTGGCAAGTACTGGCTGTGTGCTACATGTGACAACAATCAACCGTATTCTTCATCAGTGGTTCCCAACTCCAGTCCTCGAGTACCCCCAACAGCATACATTTTTGTTGTAGCCCTGGACAAGCACACCCAATTCAACTCAATGAGAGCCTGATGATTAGTTGACAAGTTGAATCAGTTGTGCTTGGCTTGGGCTACAATGAAAATGTGTACTGTTGGGACCTTCAGGGCCGTAGTTGGGAACCACTGCTTCATATGAATGGGCTATGGGGTAGGGTGGCAAAACGGAAAGCCTTTTCTTACAAAGAAAAACATCTAATCCCGGGTGAAGTTTGCAAAAACAAACATAAAGTCCCCCAAAAGCACGTAGGAAAATGTGTTATGGTCTGATTAAACCAAAGTAGAACTATTTGGCCATAATTCCAAAAGGTATGTTTGGCACAAAAACAACATTGCACATAGCCACAGTGAAGCATGGTGGTGGCAGCATCCTACTTTGGGGCTGTTTTTCTTCAGCTGGAACCGAGGCCTTAGTCAGGATGGAGAGAATTATGAACAGTTCCCAATACCAGGCAATTTTGGCACAAAACCTTCAGGCGTCTGTTAGACAGCTGAAGATGAAGATCACCTTTCAGCACGACAACGACCCAAAGCACACATCCAAATCTACAAAAGCATGGCTTCACCAGAAGAAGATCAACGTTTTGGAATAGCCTGGCCAGAGCCCAGACCTGAATCTAAGAGAAAATCTGTGGGGTGATTTGAAAAAGGCTGTGCACAGGAGATGTCCTTGCAATCTGATTTGGAGCGCGTTTGCAATGAAGAGAGGGCAAATATTGCCACATCAAGATGTGCCATGCTGATAGACTCCTACCCAAAAAGACTGAGTGCTGTAATAAAATGAAAAAGGTGCTTCAACAAAGTATTAGTTTAAGGGTGTGCACAGTTATACAAACAGGTTATTGTGAGTTTTTTATTTTTCCCATTAAAAGTGGATTTTTTTTTACATGATTAATCTTTGTCTCATTCTTTTACATCACAAAAACATTGCATTTTATCAGGGATGTGTAGACTTTTTATATCCAATGTGCTTACAAAAGTATGCCAGTATTTGGATCAATTGGGACATAGTACCTCATCAGAAAATTGTGTCTTGCCGTTGGGTTGGATTGCAACACAACATGTGATCTAATGTGATCTAATGTCACAACCACATCACAACAGGTTTGAATATTTAGCTAGTCACCATGAATAATATGTAAAATTGACTAATGTTTCTCATTCAGTTTACTTCCATCACACATCTATGAACTGTATGACTTTTTAGCCTACTAGTTTCTACTTACTACATGGAATTGTCATAAGAATTGAGCAATTTCTAGCGAGAGTGAAGATGAACTTTAGACTGCCATACTTTTTAATTTCATGGCACGACAATGTTCATTTTTAAAAAAATGTAAATGACATTGATACAATAACTATCTATATACAGTGGTGAGAACAAGTATTATGCAGGTTTTCCTACTTACAAAGCATGTAGAGGTCTTTTGATCATAGGTATACTTCAACTGTGAAAGACAATCTAAAACAAAAATCCAGAAAATCACATTGTATGATTTGCATTTTATTGCATGACATAAGTATTTGATCACCTACCAACCAGTAAGAATTCCAGTTCTCACAGATCTGTTAGTTTTTCTTTAAGAAGCCCTCCTGTTCTCCTCTCATTACCTGTATTAACCTCTCCACAATGGCCAAGACCAGAGAGCTGTGTACAGACATCAGGGATAAAATTGTAGACCTGCACAAGGCTGGGATGGGCTACAGGACAATAGACAAGCAGCTTGGTGAGAAGGCAACAACTGTTGGCACAATTATTAGAAAATGGAAGAAGTTCAAGATGACGGTTAATCATGGCAGGACCTGGTCAATGACCTGAAGAGAGCGGAGACCACAGTCTCAAAGAAAACCATTAGTAACACACTACGCCGTCATGGATTAAAATCCTGCAGCGCACGCAAGGTCCCCCTGCTCAAGCCAGCGCATGTCCAGGCCCGTCTGAAGTTTGCCAATGACCATCTGGATGATCTATTGGCATCATCTATTGTTCAGGTGTTATGAGAGCCCAGGTTGCTCTGATAGTGGCTTTCAGCTCTTCTGCATTGTTGGGTCTGGCGTATCACATCTTCCTCTTCACTATACCCCATAGATTTTCTATACGGTTAAGGTCAGGCGAGTTTGCTGGCCAATTAAGAACAGGGATACCATGGTCCTTAAACCAGGTACTGTTAGCTTTGGCACTGTGTGCAAGTGCCAAGTCCTGTTGGAAAATGAAATCTGCATCTCCATAAAGTTGGTCAAGAGTGGCTTGACACAAGGAATGCGACAGCTGAAACCCATGTCTTGCATATATCTGAGCGTGGTGGTTCTTGAAGTACTGACTCCAGCTGCAGTCCACTCTTTGTGAATCTCCCCCACATTTTTGAATGGGTTTTGTTTCACAATCCTCTCCAGGGTTTCACAATCCTCTACCACATCTTTTCCTTCCCTTCGCCTCTCTATTAATGTGCTTGGACACAGAGCTCTGTGAACAGCCAGCCTCTTTAGCTATGACCTTTTGTGTCTTGCCTTCCTTGTGCAAGGGGTCAATGGTCGTCTTTTGGACAGCTGTCAAGTCAGCTGTCTTCCCCATGATTGTGTTGCCTACAGAACTAGACTGAGAGACAATTTAAAGGCCTTTGCAGGTGTTTTGGGTTAATTAGCTGATTAGAGTGTGGCACCAGGTGTCTTGAATATTGAACTTTTTCACAATATTCAAATTTTTTGAGATGCTGAATTTGGGTTTTTTATAAGTTTTCAGTTATAATCATCAAAATTAAAAGAAATTAACACTTGAAATATATCAGTCTGTGTGGAATGAATGTATACATTATACAAGTTTCACTTTTTTAACGGAATTACTGAAATAAATCAACTCTTTGATGATATTCAAATTTTATGACCAGCACCTGTATGTACAGTTGGCAACAGTGGGACATGACTGTCACCAACACATTGATAATCAATTATATCTGTGTAGATGTATAGGGTGTTAAACCCAGCCAGAATATCTGTGGAGAATGTTCCGTACCATGGGGCGTACCAGCGCTTCCCATACGGAAAATACATTTATTTTAAATATAGTTAAATGTATTTATACATTTTTAAATAGATTTCAGAATAAAAGGTGAAATACATTTTGATACCTGAAATTTATTTTGAATAAAGATAAATGTATGTATACATTTTTAAATACATTTCAGAATAAAAGGTGAAATACATTGTGATACCTGAAATGTATTTTGAATTAAGTTAAATGTTTTCAACAAATTCTGCATACATTCTACATACATTTTGCATTGCAAAAATATATTTAAAATACATTTCTTTTCCGTATGGGTTGCCTGGTTTTAAGCCCAATATCTGTTCCAGTTTTGTACTATATTTCGAACTAAAATGGGGCTCATCTTTAAGAAACATTCTATTTTAAATTCATCATACCCCGCCCATACACCATGTGGTTTTCTATAACTGTTGATCTCTGCCACAAGTTTTACTATGCCATTGTAATAACCGGTGTTGAGTTCCTATTTCCAAGTTTTGTCGTTATTCGAGTCATGTAGTTCAAATGCGTTTTCACCCAATGTAAAAGTCTTCTACGTATGCCCGTATTGGAATTCTATCAAAGATACTTCCCAAAACCTTTCAAATCTATACATTTGGCAAATTTTATGGTATAGCTCGAACTCGTATTGCTTGGATAGACATGTCTCGATGAGTTACTGGGCAGCGATATGTAGAAGCCACCGTCACCCACGCTGATCGTAGTCAATGTAAATGACGTGATCCTGAAAATCCAGGAGTTTTATCCAGCTTCTAGGTCAAGCACTTGTTCCGATGGTATCCAGCTGTTGAATTTCTCAGGCCAACCAAGCCATTTCACAAGACTCTTTTTCTTCCCTTTCTGTACTTTCTTATCCAAAACTGTTTCTACTTTAAAAGATTTATCCTTAGCCACGATTATTTTCAGTAATTCTTGTTCATAAAAGGTCCCAACTATCATATCACCATCGTAATCGTTTATTCTGTATACATTGTTATTGTCAAATATTCATCTGTGTACTGTGGATATACTGAATGTATAAGCTGTTAAACTGTTATAAGCATTAAGGCCAAATGTTGAATGTCTGTAGCAAAATGCAGATATTGAAAGTTGCATGTAGGAAAATAGGAAATCTTATTTAGATGGTTGCTAGGAAGAAGAAGTAGATTTAGCTTGGGTGTCTTAGGCAAACAGGACACAGATGGACAACGCACACACATACTGAGGAACTTTAAGCTGAAGACATAAAGCCCAAATATGACGCTTGTGCTGCATGTACACATATAAGGTATAGAACATAAATTGGACCAATGGCACAC